>NC_084637.1:11060538-11108038 GCF_033978795.1 Nerophis ophidion
ACAACTAAGTCAATTTACCAATACCGTATTTATTAAACATTTATTAAGCAGTGGCACAAACATTTGTCATTTCAAAACAGAAAGTGCAAGATTGTCAGAGACATTTTAAAACAAGATATGAGTGCACTTTTGTATATGGTGTCACTAAGATGACATATCAAAACAACACTAAATTGAAGTGCACTTTTTGTACAGAACGCCACTACAATAGTTTAAAACAAATGAAGTGCACTTTTGTGCATGATTTCACACTCAATAACTGTCAAATAAAATAGAGCTGCATAATAGGAAATCAAATCGCTATTTGGTAGGTTACTGCGGACGTTATCTCCTTATGTCGTTCACTTTTTCTTTCATACGGTGTTGAGTTGGAAATGGTTGCCTCGGCATATTGTTGGTGTGGCACCGAATGGAGATGTTGACATGCGGCATAATCACTCTTCATTCTCTAGCAGGTGAGTTTTCAAATGATGCTACATAGTAGCAGTAATGCTACTTTTTGTAGCAACGCTTTTGCCCCACACTTGACAAATTACGGTCGTCTGTTTGACATATTCCCACTTGAAGCCAAACCACCGCCAGACGATGCTGTTTTTCTTGAGAATTAATTCTTCCTTCATTTGTTACCAGATTCGCCCCTTCTTTCTCTCGTATTACCACTCTCACCACAGCTAACGTTACCCATGCTGCTACCTATCTGCTCCGCGAGGGCGTATACGTATGTGACGTATGTAAAAAAAGGGGGAAACTCATGTAGTGTAATGCCAGCAGCTGCGTGAGAACGTATACTCGAATATCACGATATAGTCATTTTCTATATCGCACAGAGACAAACCTTGGATATATTGAGTAATAATAATAATAATAATAATAATAATAATAGAGTTTATTTGTAAAAAAGCACTTTACGTTGACCAAACAACCTCAAAGTGCCACAGTGTAAAAAATAATAATAACAATAGTAAAAAGATAATAAAAATAAATAAAATATAAAACAGCCCAATAGCTAGAAACAGCATGCATGTCTATAAAAAGGCTTTGTTTAAAAGATGAGTTTTTAAGCCTTTTTTGAAAGCATCCACAGTCTGAGGTGCCCTCAGGTGGTCAGGGAGAGTGTTCCACAGACTGGGAGCAGCGGAGCAGAAAGCCCGGTCTCCCATTGTTCGAAGCTTTGTCCGTGGAGGTTGGAGGAGGTTAGCCGGAGCGGAGGTGCCGTGTGGAGGATTTGGGGGTGAGCAGTTCCTTGAGGTAGAGGGGCGCATTTCCATGGCGGCACCGGTGAGTTAGTAGGGAGATTTTGAATTCAATCCTGAATGGAACAGGAAGGCAGTGAAGGGATTTGAGATTTGGTGTGATGTGGTCATGTTTTCGCAGTATATCGATGTATCGCCCAGCCCTGCCTCAAAGGTATTCAACTTCTGTTCCGTGTTGTGCCGTACGTATTATATTTGAAGCTTTGCTTAAACCAGGACTGTTGCTTGAACAGGAGGTGACTTGTAAGAGAGAGGACGTCATGTCAGTTGTCAGCATGTTGCCCAAAGCAGAGGTTCATTGGCCTTGACGGGAGTGTTGTCACCTCCCGGGACTGCTTCTCTCGCTTCTCCTTGAGCACGCCAACCTTCTCAAAAGTTTACTGACCGGTTGCATGACATGAGATTAACTTTTGGCCACATTTTACTTCTGCCGCATTGCTTTGCATGATTAACGTTGCCATTATTTTATATATACAATGCAAGCCTGGATTTAGACTTAACAAGCTTCGAATTCAGTGTGGGGCGATTCCTCCCTCTCAAACAGACAAGTGAAGTGAAGTGAATTATATTTATATAGCGCTTTTTCTCTAGCGCTTTACATAGTGATACCCAATATCTAAGTTACATTCAAACCAGTGTGGGTGGCACTGGAAGCAGGTGGGTAAAGTGTCTTGCCCAAGGACACAACGGCAATGACTAGGTTGGCAGAAGCGGGAATCGAACCTGCAACCCTCAAGTTGCTGGCACGGCCACTCTACCAATCGAGCTAAACAAGCGGCACTCACTTGTTCTATCTAAATTTCGAATCTGCATCATTAACAAAAATAATAATTACATTACTAAGAAATGTTTAGTTGTTTAATCTAAATAACCCCTAAATACTCATATTTCTATATGAAGCACATTTGAAAAAAATACAGAACTTTCCTCCAGAAGGTCTTATCTCTGTCCATGTGATGTCAGATGAAACAAAAATGTATCTGTTTGGTCACAATACCCAGCAATATGTTTGGAGGTGAAAAGGTAAGGCCTGTAATCCCGGGAACACCATGCATACCATCAAGCATGGTGGTGGTAGTTTTATGCTCTGGGCCTGTTTTGCTGCCAATGGAACTGGTGCTTTACAGAGAGTAAATGGGACAATGAAAATGGAGGATTACCTCCAAATTCTTCAGGACCACCTAAAATCATCAGCCCGGAGGTCGGGTCTTGGGCGCAGTTGGGTGTTCCAACAGGACAATGACCCCAAACACACGTCAAAACTGGTAAAGGAATGGCTAAATCAGGCTAGAATTAAGGTTTTAGTATGGCCTTCCCAAAGTCCTGACTTAAACGTGTGGACAATGCTGAAAAAACAAGTCCATGTCAGAAAACCAACAAATTTAGCTGAACTGCACCAATTTCCAAACTTCATGAATGTTTTTTGTGACAAACAAGTATGCGCTCCGATCACTCTATCACAAAAAAATAGACTTGCGAAATGATTGGAAACTCAAGAGTTGTGATATTACGTCCTTCACAAGTTTATGTAAACTGTTGACCATGACTGCATGTGCATAATCAATCTATTTACCACTTTGCAAATACGTTTTTAACAAAATTAGAGCCCTCTAAACATAAAATAACCCCCATATAGTAGGGGTGTAACGGTACACAAAAATTTCGGTTCGGTACGTACCTCGGTTTAGAGGTCACGGTTCGGTTCATTTTCGGTACAGTAAGAAAACAACAAAATATAAATTTTTTGGTTATTTATTTACCAAATTTGCAAACAATGGCTTTATCCTTTTAACATTGGGAACACTATAATCATTCTGCCCACGTTAATCCACATTAAACTGCCTCAAGTTGTTGCTTTGATTAAATAAAATGACAAAACCTTTCTTCTACAAATAAAAAGTGCAACATTAAACAGTTTCCATTAAAACTGTTTGTCAACCCATCACGCTTAATTTATTACAACATTTGGGAAGCCTATAGTTGACTTTTATTATGTAAATGTTATATTTTTATCAACATGTGATAGCAGGGACCCTGCTATTCAAAACTAGGCTGCTACATTACTAAAGATTCATGTAACTATAGCTGAAAAAATAGTACAATTGCAATAGGAGATACTATTCACAAACACACACACACACAGCAATATGAGCTAACGTTACGCTAAAAGCTAGTTAGCCCTCACCTCAAGACTATACTGTGAGCTAGCTTTGCTGCAGTTTAAGTTTCTAGAATGTCAACGGGCTCATAGTGATGTTTGTAATAGTTGTGACTGGGAAGTGTTTAGTAAAATTTGGGTTGAGTGCGCTGCTCCCCTCTTAAACAAATATCTCTGTGCTCGATGCTGAAGCATTGACTACATCGTTCTGAAGTCTGAATACGCACTGCTGATTGGCTGTTACAGCGCTCTGAATACACACTGCTGATTGGCTTTGTATGTAACCAATCAGATGGTTGTGTGGGCGGGACAATGCTTGCTGCTGAGACAGAGCCACAGAGGCAGAAAGCAGAGCAGCTTGTGAAGACTTCTGCTTCCAAACTCGTTCGGTACTGCCACGTGCCGAACCGAAACCCCCGTAGCGAAACTGTTCAATACAAATACACGTACCGTTACACCCCTACCATATAGTCACCTTCATACTTGTTTCACCCAATATATAGTAGCCTTGAGTGTGTTCTACTGCAGATTACAATACTCAATGGTAGCCCGAAGGATCCTCCATGCATCATTGCTATGATCAGCCACTAAAACACGGCTATTACGTGGAAATATTTTATCACATCCTGGGGTAATTCCTCTAAGTTAGAACTGAGTTTCAATATGCTGAAACCACAGGCCAGTGTTGTTCTTCAAAATCAGTCAATTTGACTGAACCCGCTACGACCGTAAACTGTGTTGTTAGCATTGAGTGTCCTGCGTTGTCATTCCATATCGCTCATCCCAATGTATCACCGTTGTCTTGTGGGACTGCGGTATTGATGAAATAAATGAACAGATTTGGTCCTGGTCCGTCTCGCCTCTGGTCCTTTGATATCGCTCACGTCAAAGGTTGACCAATGTGAAGATGTGGTATTGATGAGGCAGGAGTTGATGATTTACAAAAAGTTGGCTTGTCAAAAGGTGCACCAAGTTAGTGGTGTTCACCCTTAAAGGGAAACTGCCCTTTTTTTTTATTTATTTTGCGTATCAATCACAATTATGAGAGACATGGCGATAGATGTTGTTGTTGTTGTTGTTTTTTTAGCATTCTAAAGATTAGATACATGCAATCAAAAGCAATTACACCCTTAAAAAACACCCATGTTGTACACATGATAAAAGTACATATGTAATGTAGCAACAGGCACATTTATAATATTTATTATTTATTTTTTTTGGACTTTTAGACTTCCTTTTTTTAATTGTCATTCAAATATGAACTTTACAGCACAGATAAGAACGCAATTTCATTACATAAACTCATGGTAGTGCAGGATAAAAAACAATAAGGTGCATGTATAATAAAATAAATATACCGATATTTAAATAGTATATATATATATTGCACTTTTTCACATGCGTCCATGTTTATGGATATATATTATATTTTCTTTTTTATTCCAGCGAGTTAATCCATTTTGGGGGGAGTTCAGGAGATAATTTAATTATGATGCGTTCAAGAGTCTTACGGCCTGAGGGAAGAAGCTGTTACAGAACCTGGAATTCCTGCTTCGGAGGCTGCGGAACCTCTTTCTAGAGTCCAGCAGTAAAAACAGTGCTTGGTGGGGGTGGGAGGAGTCTTTGCAGATTTTCTGAGCCCTGGTCAGGCAGCGGCTTTTTGCGATCTCCTGGATAGGAGGAAGAGGACTCCTGATGATCTTTTCTGCCCTCCTCACCACTCTCTGGAGAGACTTCCAGTCTGAGGCATTGCAGGCTCCAGTCCAGACAGAGATGCTGTTGGTCAGCAGGCGCTCTATAGTGCCTCTGTAGAGTGTGGTGAGAATGGAGGGAGGGAGCTGTGCTCTTTTCATCCGTCGCAAAAAGTGCATGCGCTGCTGAGCTCTTTTTACAAGAGCTCCGGTGTGTAGGTACCAGGTTATATTGTCAGTTATTTGCACCCCCGAGAATTTGGTGTTGTTTACCAGCTCCACCGCTGTGTCGTTGATGTAGAGTGGAGCGTGGCTGGACTGGTGCTTCCTGAAGTCAACGATGATCTCCTTGGTCTTGTTGACATTCAGGACCAGGTTGTTGGTTCTGCACCAGTCAACCAGATGTTTCACCTCCTCCCTGCAGTCCATGTCATTGTTGTCGCGGATGAGGCCCACCACTGTCGTGTCGTCCGCATACTTCACTATGTGGTTAGTAGTCAACCTGGCGCAGCAGTCATGAGTCACTAACGTGAACAGCAGCGGACTCAGGATGCAGCCCTGGGGGGAGCCGGTGCTCAGGGAGATGGCACGGTCTGTCATTTCAAGCACACACGGCACATTAATTTAAAAAAATGCATCACATTTTCTTCTTTTTTCTTCACTTATTACTCACTGCAGACTTTATGAGAACAAACAAGCAATACACCATCACGTACCGTACTAGGTCTGCTGTCATTAGGATGCTGTCTGCTGGGATGTTCATATATTCCCATTTTGGTAAAGAATGACTCATAAAGCTCACAAAGAAAGGGGGTGAGGGGCAGGGGTACCTAAGCGTCCTTTTTGTGTCCTTGCCAGTTTTGGCTCCTAAATGGTTGTCAAACTGTACCAACTTGTCGGAATACCTACTCAGACGTCTAATGTCCAGGTGAGATGCATGATTTAGGATCTACAATAAACTTACAGGGAGCAAGGAAGCACGAAAGCAGGACACAACTCGATGATGTAAACATAGTGTTCTGTTCTACATGGTAGTGTGCTAGGGGGGCAGTACATCTAAGAAGGACAGCTCCAGACTTGAGAAACTGATCAGGCGGGCCGGTTCTACAATCGGAATGAAACGGGACACACTGGTGACGGTGGCAGAGAAGAGGACTGTGGACAAACTAGTGAGCATCCTGGATGATGCCAGTCACCCTCTGCCTAGCGTTATCAGTAGCCAGAGGAGCCTGTTCAGTGCTAGACTGCTTCATCCCAAGTGCAGGACTAATAGACTCAAAAACTCCTTTGTCCCACACGCCATTAGACTGTACAACTCCTCACTGGGGCGGGGGACCGGGGGTACAAGGATGACAGGGGATGCAAAACAATAACAGTGCAATACGTTTTCATAACATGGTCACTCCTGCCTACTTTCTCTTGTTATATTCTTATTTTACTGTTATATTTTCATTCCCATTTTTGCTTTTTATTTTTTATTCTTATTGTAATATTTCTTTATTTTGTTTCCATTTAAAACCCCATTATTTAATTTTTACTTTTAAATTGATCTCAACTCTGTACACTGCTGCTGGAATTTAAATGTTCCTGAAAGAACTCTCCTGAAGGAATCAATAAAGTACTATCTATCTATCTATCTATCTATCTATCTATCTAGAAACATACGGAAGTGATCACAAATAGCGCTTATAATAAAAAAATATTGCTAATACTTGGTTAATATTCAAGTTTTGAAATATAAATGGAGTATTGTTGGCACTTTTACAATGTTTTTTTTATTGGATTTTAAGGACGAAATAGAGGAACTCCCATTGGCTCTGCTGTATTTACTTTTATTTACAAGTTAAAATGCCTAAAAAAAATAAAAACATATATATATGTTATGTCTTTAATAATGATTGTGAACGATAGGGAAACTTCCAAAAAAAGTGCTGTTCCCCTTTAACCCAGAAGTCCTGCGTGGTAAATACAGTACTTTTTTATTATTACATGCTAGTGGCTGATTTAAAGTGACTGGAATAAGTTTATTTCGGTCATATAATCAACCATCAACCATTTTGTGTGACCAGTTTTAAGAGTACGGATTAGACATTTTAACCATCATACTCATTTACACACAAAAAGAAAAAGAATGACCGAAAAAGGAAAAGGTTGTTGCAAAAGTTGTCCTATTTAACCAAATAAACCTTGACCTTGTTGACTAGAATGCTAAAAAAATGTCCTTAGTAGCCAAAAAGTCAGAAATAAATAAATTGGTGTTGATATTACTATGGTCAAATATCTGAACAGGTGACACATCAAAGAAGTGTTCCCAAAACTTTAATTAATCCAATCCAATCAAATCCACTTTATTTATATAGCACATTTATATAACAACAAACATGTTTCCAAAGTGCTGCACAAGATATTAAAAACAAGATTGAAATACTATCCTTAGCTCCACCTGTGACTGAATATAAAACAAAATAAATATAATACCAATATAAAACCAAATACATGCACCTGGGGATAGGTTGATTGGCAACACTAAATTGGCCCTAGTGTGTGATTGTTGTCTGTCCATCTGTGTTGGCCCTGCGATGAGGTGGCGACTTGTCCAGGGTGTACGCTGCCTTCCGCCCGATTGTAGCTGAAATAGGTACCAGCACCCCCTGCGACCCCAAAGGGAATAAGCGGTAGGAAATAGATGGATGGATGGATAAAACAATATAAAAATAAATGTAATTAAAACGGATAAAACCAATTAAAACAATGAATAAAAATGGAAATTTAAAAACTCAGGACCACACAACTCACGTAGTGTTAAAAGCCAGGGAATAAAAGTTGGTCTAAAACACTCAGCAGTTCCCACATGGAGTACCCAGACCCTGAATTCGGACATGCCTACAGCAGTCACTTGTAAATGTTCCATGCATTTCTCTTATCAATCAATAAACAGACTCGTAACGCAGTGAATAACATCTGCTTCTGGAAATTCTTGAACAGCAGAATTCCTCTCTGACCTTCGCCCCCTTTTCAAAGATGAATTATTGTGGCAGACACACTTTTTTTTTTTTTTTTTGACATATTGTAGCTCCCAGCTATTTTGTTTTAGGAATGCTCTTTTTCTGTCTACTTCGTTTTGATTTGATCTTTTTCTCTCTGCAGAAAAGCCCTACTCCTCACGGACAAGAAGAGGACATACCTGCCCTGTCATAACAGGTAAGATGCTTGTTGGGATGTGAACACAACTTCAGTCAACCCTTTCCTTTACGCTTCTTTGTTTCTGTTGTATCAGCTTCTCTTTGTTTGCACTGATAAGTATTTTGCTGACACATTGAAGCTGCAGCGGGTTAACTAAAGGGGAACATTATCACAATTTCAAAAGGGTTAAAAACAATAAAAATCAGTTCCCAGTGGCTTGTTTTATTTTTCGAAGTATTTTTTTAAATTTTACACCTCCCGGAATATCCCTAAAAAAAGCTTTAAAGTTCTTGATTTTCGCTATTTGCGATGCGACTGTCCATTTCCCTGTGACGTCATACAGGGCTGCCAATACAAACAACATGGCGGTTACCACAGCAAGATATAGCGACATTAGCTCGGATTCAGACTCGGATTTCAGCGGCTTAAGCGATTCAACAGATTACGCATGTATTGAAACAGATGGTCGGAGTATGCAGGCAGATAGCGAAAACGAAATTGAAGAAGAAATTTAAGCTATTGAGCGAATAGCTATTGACGCTATTCGGCCATAGCATGGGTATAACTAATGAAGTGGCCCATTGCATGTCTGCCTTATTAGCATCGCCGGTAAAATGTGCGGACCAAACGATCAGGACTTTCGCATCTTGTGACACTGGAGCAACTCAATCCGTCGATTGGTAAGTGTTTATTTCGCATTAAATGTGTGTATCTAGTTTCAAATGTACATACAGCTAGCGTAAATAGCATGTTAGTATCGATTAGCGTAGCATGTTAGCATCGATTAGCTGGCAGTCATGCCGTGACCAAATATGTCTGATTAGCACATAAGTCAACATCAACAAAACTCACCTTTGTGATTTCGTTGACTTAATCGTTGCAAATGCATCTGCAGGTTATCCATACATCTCTGTGCCATGTCTGTCTTAGCATCGCCGGTAAAATGTGCAGACACTCTGGCAAATTCAATGGGGGTCTGGCGGCAGATTTCTTGCCAGTGGTGCAACTTGAATCCCTCCCTGTTAGTGTTGTTACACCCTCCGACAACACACCGACGAGGCATGTCTCCAAGGTTCCAAAAAATAGTCGAAAAAACGGAAAATAACAGAGCTGACACCCGGTGTTTGTAATGTGAAAATTAAAATGGCGGGTGTATTACCTCGATGACGTCACATTCTGACGTCATCGCTAAAAGACCGATAAACAGAAAGGCATTTAATTTGCCAAAATTCACCCATTTAGAGTTCGGAAATCGGTTAAAAAAAATTCATGGTCTTTTTTTCTGCAACATCAAAGTATATTTTGACGCTTGCATAGGTTTGGTGATAATGTTCCCCTTTAAGCATGTTCACCTAGACCAGGGGTCGGCAACCCAAAATGTTGAAATAGCCATATTGGACCAAAAATACAAAAAAAAGAAATCTGTCTGAAGCCGCAAAAAATGAAAAGCCTCATATAAGTGTTATAATGGAGGCAACACGTGACGTAAGTGTCTATATTAGCTATGTTAGCCTACTATCAAAACGACTGTGTTGCAGGCTGACACAAATCTTCGTTGACAGAACTGTTGAAATATAATATTTATCCTACCCATTTTTACAAAAACATTAGTAAAACAGAGGCTTCTTAGAGGATGATATAATGTTTAGATATTACTGGCTTAGAATGGCCAAAGGTCCAAGTTAAAGAAAATGGTGGGCTGTCTTCTTTGAATGGATTTATGACAATATATGCAAGCTGGATAATGTTTGCTGTGGTCTGGAACAACATGGCACACAAGCAACTATCAGAAATGCAGCCAATATTACATACAGATAATATGTCACGAGTAATGCAGATATAAATGAAATAGACAGAGGACATAGGAAATGAAATGAGCTCAAATATAGTTGCAAGTGAGGCATAATGATGCAATATGTACATAAAGCCATCCTAATGTTAGCATTGATTCGCTTGAAGTCATGCACTCCACACAAGTCAATAACATCAACAAAGCTCACATTTGTACATTCACACACAGCATGAATAGTTTGGTGGACAAAATGAGACAAAGAGTGGCATAAAACAAGGAAATTGTACATGTAAACAAACTCCAAAATTAGTTTGGACGAAACGGCACTCGCCAAATACTCTCATCAGAAAAGCATGTTTATTATAAACAGTGAGATTGTCCTCCTAGAGAAACCCTATTAAAACAAAAATATTTTTTTCCCCATCTTTTTCTATTTTCATACATTTTTGAAAAGCTCCAGGGAGCCACTAAGGAGGCACTAAAGAGCCGCAAGTGGCTCTAGAGCCCCAGGTTGCAGACCCCTGACCTAGACGGGCAAATGTTTTGGGAGACATTTCAACTCTAAATTGTATGCTGTAACCATTCGTGACAGGCTAGACCTTTAACGCAAAAGGTTATCAATGAAACTTTCAGGAAATGTCAGAAATGGGATACAAAACAAGTGATTTGATTTTGGAGATGATACGAATCATTGGAGTTAGGGCGTGGAGGGGTTCTGCTTTGATGGCCGCAGGATGTGGTCCTGATGGCTTCATCTGGCCAGGATCTTCAGCTCTCCCTAGATCGGTTTGCAGCCGAGTGTGAAGTGAGAATCAGCACCTCCAACTCCGAGTCCATGGTTCTCCCCCTGAAAAAAGGTGGAGTGCCATCTCCAGGTTGGAGAGGAGACCCTGCCCCAAGTGGAGGAGTTCAAGTACCTAGGAGTCTTGTTAAGAGTGAGGGAAGAGTGGATCGTGAGATTGACAGACGGATTTACGGTGCGGCGTCTTCAGAAGCTGTATCAATCCGTTGTGGTGAAGAAGGAGCTGAGCCGGAAGGCAAAGCTCTCAAATTACCGGTCGATCTACGTTCCCATCCTCACCTATGGTCATGAGCTTTGGGTCATGACCGAAAGGATAAGATCACGGGTACAAGCGACCGAAATGATCTTCCTCCACTTGGTGGCGGGGCTCTCCCTTAGAGATAGGGTGAGAAGCTCTGTCATCCGGGGGGAGCTCAAAGTAAAACCGCTGCTCCTCCACATCGAGAGGAGCCAGATGAGGTGGTTCCGGTATGTGGTCAGGATGCCACCCGAACGCCTCCCTAGGGAGGTTTTTAGGGCACGTCCGACCGATAGGAGGCCACGGGGAAGACCCAGAAGTTCCCGGCTGGCCTGGGAATGCCTCGGGATCCCCCGGGAAGAGCTGGACGAAGTGGCTGGGGAGAGGGAAGTCTGGGCTTTCCTGCTTAGGCTGCTGCCCCCGAGACCCGACCTCGGATTAGCGGAATAAGATGGATGGATGTATGGACGAATCATCGTCTGAATTCAGGATTTGTGGATAAGATTCTTCGCTATTTGTTGATAAAGCCTGGCATAGGTCTGCACTCTGAGTGCTTTCCTAGTTTAGTATGCAGCCGTCTGTAAAAAAATAAATAAAAGTGCTTTCCATGCCTTACATTGACAAAAACTCTCACAGGAAATTATCTTGAAGTAACCTAAAAAGAGACGATCTAATTAGGAGTGACAGACAGGCGAGGCGGTAGGAACGATCTAGTGCAGGGTTCTTTAAAGGGGAACTGCACTTTTTTTTGGAACTTTGCCTATGGTTCACAATCATTAAGAAAAACATGTTGACAATTTTTTTTTCCTTTTAATGCATTCTGAATAATAAATAAATTCTATCAAAAGTATGCTTACAATGGAGTCTATGGGAGCTGTTCAATTCTACCTCTAGAGCCCCTAAAAAAAACACCTAAACACCTCAATTAGGGTTTTATATACAGTCATGGTCAAAAGTTTACATACACTTGTAAAGAACCCATTTTCAATAAATTATGGGTTTACTGAAAATGTGACCAAATCTGCTGGGTCAAAAGTATACATACAGCAATGTTCATGTTTGGTTACATGTCCCTTGGCAAGTTTCACTGCAATAAGGCGCTTTTGGTAGCCATCCTCAAGCTTCTGGCAAGCTTCTGATTGAATTTTTGACCACTACTCATGACAAAATTGGTGCAGTTCAGCTAAATGTGTTTTTTTTTTCTGACATGGACTTTTTTCTTCAGCATTGTCCGCGTTTAAGTCAGGACTTTAGGAAGGCCATACTTAAACCTTAATTCTAGCCTGATTTAGCCATTTCTTTACCACTATTGATGTGTGTTTGGGGTCATTGTCCTGTTGGAACACCCAAATGCGCCAAAGACCCAACCTTCGGGTTGATGATTTGAGGTTGTCCTAAAGAATTTGGAGGTATTCCTCCTTTTTTCTTTGTCCCATTTACTCTCTATAAAGCACTAGATCCATTGGCAGCAAAACATGCCCAGAGCATCATACTACCACCACCATGCTTGACAGTAGGATTGATGTCACTGGGATTAGAGGCCTCACCTCCTCCAAACATATGGCTGGGTATTGTGGCCAAACAGCTAAATTTTTGTTTCATTTGACATCACGTGGACAAAGATAAAACCTTGGAGAGATCTGCGGTCAGATGATTTTAAGAATACGTGCGCATTGATTTAAAAAATGCATCACAACATTAGCTTTTTTTTTCTCTATCACTGATTTCTGCTCACTGCAGACTTTATGAGAGCCAACGAACATAATAAACAGCACTTACTGTACAAGGTCTGCTGTCATTAGGGTGCCGACTGCTTGGATGTTCGTGTTGTTCTTGCCATTTTCGGGTCTTAAATGGTTGTCAAGTGTCCCAACTCGTCAGATTATATTCTCAGCCATCTAGTTTTCAGGTGGGAGGCATTATTTATGATCTACAATAAACTTACAGGCAGCAGGGAAGCAAGAAATCAGCAGACCACTCGATGATTTAAACATAGGGACATGCAGAAGGGATCACGTCGCCGCTATAAATAGATTGTCTGCTTTAGCGCTTATAATAACGATATCACTATCCATCCATCCATCCATTTTCTAAAGCTTATTCCCTTTTGGGGTCGCGGGGGGCGCTGGCGCCTATCTCAGCTACAATCGGGCATAAGGCGGGGTACACCCTGGACAAGTCGCCACCTCATCGCAGGGCCAACACAGATAGACAGACAACATTCACACTCACATTCACACACTAGGGCCAATTTAGTGTTGCCAATCAACCTATCCCCAGGTGCATGTCTTTGGAAGTGGGAGGAAGCCGGAGTACCCGGAGGGAACCCACGCATTCACGGGGAGAACATGCAAACTCCACACAGAAAGATCCCGAGCCTGGATTTGAACCCAGGACTGCAGGAACTTCGTATTGTGAGGCAGACGCACTAACCCCTCGGCCTAATATTTGGTAAATGTTCAAGTCACGGAATGGCAATGAAGTATTGTTGGCGCTTTTTGAATGGTTATAGATCGGATTTTGTGGGCGGAATAGTGGAGCTCCCAGTGGCTCTTCTGTAAGCTGAAATTTATTTACAATTATTTGATATTCAGAATGCATAAAAAAAGACATGTTTTTCAAAATGATTTTGAACGATAGTCAAAGTTCCCCAAAAAGTGCAGTTCCTCTTTAACATTTTCTCGACCAAGGACCCCCAAAATGATAGAGGGATGGAGCGGGGACCCCCTACTAATATATCCAGTTTTAAATTGTGTTTTAAATAAACTATTTCTAAAGGTACCTTACCTTGTTATTGAACAATATTAAATCATTTCAAATAATACAGTATAACGCTGCTAATAGCTAGCTGGCAACTAGTCCGCTACTCGCTACCTGGCAACTGGCGCTCTAATCGCTAGCTGACAACTAGTGCCCAAATGGTTAGCAGCAGTGATTATTGGAGGCCAGTTAGAGAGCTAATTGCTAGCTCTACAAAGAAAACGTCACTTAAACTCGGGCTTGTCTGTGTGCGATATAGAAAATGACTATATCGTGATATTCGAGTATACGTTCTCACGCAGTTGCTTTAGTTGCTGGCATTACACTACAGGCTCACTCTTTCTTGTCTCTCCTCACAGACAGCAAGCGCCCCTTCTTACATACGTCACATACGTATACGCCCTTACGGAGCAGAGAGGTAGCAGCATGGGTAACATTAGCTGTGGTGCTAGTGGTAATACAAGAGAAAGAAGGGGCGAATCTGGTAACAAATGAAGGAAGAATTAATTCCCAAGAAGGTCCATCATCTGGCGGTGGTTTGGCTTCAAGTGGGAATATGTCTAATAGACAACCGTAATTTATCAAATGCGGGGCAAAAGTGTTGTTACGAAAGGTAGCATTGCTGCTAATATGTAGCATCATTTGAAAAGTCACCTGCTAGACAATGAAGAGTGCATACTCCGCATGTCAACATCTCCATTCAGTGCCCCATCGACAAAATGCCGAGGCAACCATTTCCACATAAACACCGTATGAAAAAAATTGTCAAAAAGATATGGAGATAACGTCCGCAGTAACCTACCATGCAGCGATTTGATTTCCTGTTATACAGCTCATTTTTATTTGACAGTTATTGAAATATCTTGTGTGACATCATGCACAAAAGTGCACTTTATTTGTTTTAAACTATTTTAGTGGCGTTCTGTACAAAAACTGCACTTTAAATTAGTGTTGTTTTGATATGTCATCTTAGTGACATCATGCACAAAAGTGCACTAATAGGTTGTTTTAAAATGTCTCTGACAATCTTGCACTTTCTGTTTTGAAATGACATGAATGTTTGTGTCACTGCTTAATAACTGTTTAATAACTACAGTTTGGGTCAATTGACTTAGTTGTGATTTCCCTCTCTGCATGAAAGTTTAAAATGAGCATATATTCATGTAGTATGAAGAAGAATGTTTTAATGTAGACACATAGAATCATCGTACTGCTGTGATTATATGCATCAAGTGTTCATTGAAGGCTAAGGCACAATATCGAGCTGTGTATCGTGATATGGCCTAAAAATATTCAGATATAAAAACGAAATGCAAATACAAAAGTACTTATTTGACCACTTATATATTTTTTTACATTTAAGCAGAGCTTCCTTTGCAGTCTCAGTACAATCGCCACTGGTTGGATAAATATTGATAGTTATTCCAAGACGTTTAAATTTCTGGATGAATTTGCAGGGTTAATGTACATTTTTTTTAAAGTGTAATTAACCAAGCATTTTAAGGCCCTCTGCAGTATCTCTGCAGATCCCCACCCGCCTTCCTATTCATCCCGTCCAGGTGGCCCTCATTGCTATGCTATGTGCTGGTAGCTCAAACATGGGAAGAAAGCATCCATCCATCCATCAACTTTCTACCGCTTGTCCCTTTCGGAGTCGCGAGAGTCTAGAACAGGGGTAGGGAACCTGTGGCTCTTTTGATAACTGCATCTGGCTCTCAGGTAAATCTTAGTTGACATTGTTTAACTCGATAAGAAATGAATATATCCGCTGGTAATCTGTCAGATTCAAACACTGATGACCTCTATTAAACAGACGAGAAGCAAGGAATCATGCAGATACAGAGTTCAATTTGGCTCAATGGGGAGACACGTGTTTTGGGCTGTATCCATGTTACAGATCCAAACTACGTTCTAAAAGTC
Organism: Nerophis ophidion; assembly: GCF_033978795.1. Taxonomy (NCBI): domain Eukaryota; kingdom Metazoa; phylum Chordata; class Actinopteri; order Syngnathiformes; family Syngnathidae; genus Nerophis; species Nerophis ophidion. The sequence goes on from NC_084637.1 coordinate 11,076,336, forward strand.
CAGCCCGCATGTTTCCTCTATTTATTTGGGAGGTCCCTTTTTACATCACTGAAGCTGTCGCTGAAGGAAGGGGGTAATCTCGACAACTCCAGTTAGACACAATATATGATTATACAAAAATGCAAATGTGTTGACGCTGGTGATATCACCTTGTCTCTGCTCTGTCTGCGGCAGCAGGCCATTCCTGGACACAGCCACTGATACCAGACAGGCTTGCAATCTTTTGGATTGCCAGCTTTGCACAGAAAGAAAAATACCAATTCAGCACAATTGACAATAATTATGGCCCTTAAGCATAAACGTTGTGTGATAATATATACATATTTATTCTAACATAATCACAGTGTTAAAAATAACATTCAAACTGTAAAACATTCTCATGCATTTTAATCCATCCAACGGATTTCTACCGCACCTGTTCAAGAAGTCGCATTAATGGTAAGAAGTGTTTTATTTATTATTGGTTAGCTTCAGAATAAACATCTTATCAAAAAGAATGAGAGACTTATCATACTTTAAAAATGTTGGTCTAAAAAGTATTATATGGCTCTCACGGAAATACATTTTAAAATATTTGGCTTTCATGGCTCTCCCAGCCAAAAAGGTTCCTGACCCCTGGTCTAGAACCTATTCAACGCTGTGAATACAAAACAAAGCACAACATGAATCATTAGGGTTTGGAATGAAGTACAACACAGATTTTAAGCCAGTGACCTGACCTCAGAGAAGTTCTTCTGAATAAACAATCTAAGTCTTGTGGAAACTCTACCCAGAATTGCGGACGCTGACGCCGCAAAGGAGAGACAAAACTCCATAGTCTTCCTTTTTCCACTTTCTGTTGTGGCCCAATACTTTTCTGTTCGTGCATCTCCTCGAGACCTGGCCAACAGCAAAGCTGGTCTACTGAATTGTCTTGCTTTGCTTTGTGCGACCGGAGTGACGTCGTGAGAGGTCGGGGATGGCATGCGGGCCCTTGGCGGGTAGCAGCCGATTGCTGGTGGGTTCTCAGCGCGGGTGACGGTGAATCAAGCGTGACTGTCACTGAGTGAGGCCCGCAGCAGGGAGGGATGTTGTTTTGGTGTCAACATTGCTGCTTTTTGCTGTCAGTCACGAGGATATTTGCATTGTAAAGTTGAATGCAGGTGTTGGAGGCTTGCATATTTTGAAAGGGAAAGACCTTCCATATCAGTTTATTGGCTTTCCGCACATATACACTATATCACCAAAATCATTTGACCACCCATCCAAATAATCAGAATCAGGTGTCCTAATCACTTGGCCCAGCCACAGGTGTATAAAATCAAGCATTTCGGCTTGGAGACTGTTTCTACAAACATTTGTGAAAGAATGGGCCGCTCAGTGATATCCAGCGTGGAACGGTCATAGGATGCCACCTGTGCAACAAATCCAGTCGTGAAATTTCCTCGCTCTTAAATATTCCAAAGTTAACTGTCGGCTTTATTATCAGAAAATGGAAGAGTTTGGGAACAACAGCAACTCAGCCACCAAGTGGTAGGCCACATAAACTGACAGAGAGGGGTCAGCGGATGCTTAAGCGCATAGTGCTAAGACTTTCTGCACAGTCAGTTGCTACAGAGCTCCAAATTTCATGGGACCTTCCAATTAGCCCACGTACAGTACGCAGAGAGCTTCATGGAATGGGTTTCCATGGCCGACCAGCTGAATCTTAGCCATACATCACCAAGTCCAATGCAAAGTGTCGGATGCAGTGGTGTAAAGCACCTCGCCACTGGACTCTAGAGCATTGGAGATGCGTTTTCTGGAGTAATGAATTGCGCTTTTCCATCTGGCAATCTGATGGACCAGTCTGGGTTTGGAGGTTGCCAGGAGAACGGTACATTTTGGACTGCAAGTATGGAATTTGGTGGAGGAGGAATTAAGGTGTGGGGTTGTTCTTCAGGAGTTGGGCTTGGCCCCTCGGTTCCAGTGAAAGGAACTTTGAATGCTCCAGGATACCAAAACATTTTGGACAATTCCATGCTCCCAACCTTGTGGGAACAGTTTGGAGCGGGCCCTTTCTTCTGCCAACTTGACTATGCATCAGTGCACAAAGCAAGGTGCATAAAGACATGGATGACAAAGTCTGGTGTGGATGAACTTGACTGGCCTGCACAGAGTCCTGACCTGAACTCGATAGAACACCTTTAGAATGAACTAGAATTGGGACTGAGAGCCAGGCCTTCTCGACCAACATCAGTGTGTGACCTCACCAATGCGCGTTTGGAAGAATGGTCGAAAATTCCCACAAACACACACTCCACAACCTTGTGGACAGCCTTCCCTGAAGAGTTGAAGGTGTAATAGCTGCAAAATGTGGACCAACATCATATTGAACCCTGTGGGTTAGGAAAGGGATGGCACTTCAAGTTCATTTGTGAGTTAAGGCAGGTGGCCAAATATTTTTGGCAATATAGTGTATATCATTATCACAGGAGGCAGCAATATACTTTATATTGCGTTATAGCTTGTAGTCTATATTGCCTATCCCAAAGGAACAGATTAATTATCTTTTAAAGGGGAACATTATCACAATTTCAGAAGGGTTAAAACCAATACAAATCAGTTCCCAGTGGCTTTTTTTATTTTTCAAAGTTTTTTTCTAAATTTTACCCATCATGGAATATCCCAAAAAAGGCTAAAAGTGCCTGATTTTCCTGTGATTTTCCATTTTCCTGTGACGTCACTGCGTGACGCCAATACAAACAAACATGGCGGATAGAACAGAAAGATATAGCGACATTAGCTCGGATTCAGACTCGGATTTCAGCGGCTTAAGCGATTCAACAGATTACGCATGTATTGAAACGGATGGTTGGAGTGTGGAGGCAGATAGCGAAAACGAAATTGAAGAAGAAACTGAAGCTATTGAGTGAATAGCTATTGAAGCTATTCGTTCAATAGCTATAACTATAGCTATTGAAGCTATTCAGCGATCGCCTTCTAAACAACGATTGCATCTTTTGACCACTGGAGCAACTTAAATATGTCTATTGGTAAGTGTTTGTTTGGCATTAAATGTGGGTGGAGGGAAAGGCTGGATGCAAATATAGCTACAAATGTACATACTGCTAGCCTAAATAGCATGTTAGCATCGATTAGCTGGCAGTCTTGGGTCAATAACATCAACAAAACTCACCCTTGTGATTTTGTTGACTTTATCGTTGGAAATGCATCTGCTTTGAGTGTCGCAGGATATCCACACGTCTCTGTCGTAGCATCGCTATCGTCGGTAAAATGTGCAGAACAAACGAGGAACTTTCGCATCTTTTGACACTGTTGCAACTTGAATTTGTCGATGGGTATGTGTTTGTTTGGCATTAAATGTTTTTGGAGGGAAAGGCTGGATGCAAATATAGCTACAAATGAGGCATAACGATGCAATATGTACATACAGCTAGCCTAAATAGCATGTTAGCCTCGATTGGCATGCCGTGCTAATCGATGCACACTCCACGTGATTCAACTTGAATCCATCCCTGATCGTGTTGTCACACCCTCCAACAACACACCGACGAGGCATGATGTCTCCAAGGTACGGAAAACAGTTGCTAAAACGGAAAATAACAGCTGATTTGACATGGTGCGTGTAATAAGATTGAGAAAATGGCAGAGCGCTTCATGTTGTAACGTCACGGGTGAAAGGTCATTGCTCCGACAGCGAACAATTGAAAGGCGTTTAAATCGCAAAATTCACCCTTTTAGAGTGAACATATGGTCTTCTTTCTGCAACATCATGGTATATATTGACGCTTACATAGGTCTGGTGATAATGTTCCCCTTTAAGACACCGGCAGCTTTTATTTGAATTGCATTGAAACATGAGCTCTCACTCCTGCATCAAGGCAAATGTTGACTGTTTACACAGCAGAGATAGTCACCAAGCCAAAATCCAGAGCAAGAAAAGAGGAAGCGCCTTTGTTTGAATAATTAATGGTTAACGTAAATGCTGAGGCGCAAAGGTGCGTCTGGGCAATTTCACCCTCAACTTAATCTGAAAATCCTCAGGTGTGTGTCAGCCGGTGATGATTGATGGCTTCTAAAGCAGTCTGACGGGTACAACTCTGAGAGAAAGGCGTGATTGGGCGGAGAAAGCGATGCCTAAAACGCGTCTGCCTTTCCAAAGATGCCGTCACATTAATACTGTGCAGTGTTTTTACTAGAATGATTTGATATCATCACACATATGTTTGGTTTTAAATCAGGATTTGGAGCAGTGCACAAATTAAAATATCTGCTCGCAGCACACAGACTGCTTCTGCCTGTTGGCAGGCGAGGTTTATCAAGCTGCTCAGATTCATTTCCTGCGTCTCAGATGATGAAGTCAAATCTGCGGATTAGGTCAGATCCCCACTTTCCGCCCCCCTACGTCTCCTCACGCTGCTTCTCTGGCCCTCGGCTCCTACAGGAGGTCAAAACTGATGTCGAGATGGAGAGCGTTCTTCCTTCCCAGGGACCGGAGAGGAAGTGCGTGTTTGTTTAACCTCGTCGTCGTGCACTTTCAAACCCTCCAGCATGACGAGAAAACTTAAAAGATGTGCTTTGGAGTTACTGCAGAGCTGCCTATGCATGTTATCAGTATCAGACAACAAGTCTTCGGTTTAGAGATTACAAGTTCCTAAAAAAAGATCATTAGTCTGTTATAATGGATTTCATAGCAAGCAAGAGTCAATGACTGTCATTTGGGTGAAGTATTACTTCCTGTTTGACCTCATTTTCTCATTTGCCAAAGATGCATGAGCAGTCCTTTCCCTTTTCTGACAGACATCCTTGCAGGACATCCCTAAGAAAGTCCCTAAAGAACGTGCAAGTGTGTCCTAAGCTTTAAATCATGGGCTGTTTTAAGAACTTTGCAAATATCAAAACAACTCACAAGTGGATTCTGCACAGTTGGCAGGGAGAGTGATCAAGGCTTACAAAATGAGGCTTGTTTTTGTCATTTTAATCCCTGCTGTCCACCAGTGTTTATCTGTGCCTCAGTGTGATCGATAAGCTTTGAAAGTAATCTTTAGACAAGTGACCCGATTGTCCATTTGCTGACAAATCTTTAGAAATTAGCATCACGCCTTCTCTTTAAACATTTTCCAAGTAAGAATATACAGTGGGGCAAAAAAGTATTTAGTTAGCCACCGATTGTGCAAGTTCTCCCACTTAAAATGATGACAGAGGTCTGTAATTTTCATCATAGGTACACTTCAACTGTGAGAGACAGAATGTGAAAAAAAAATCCAGGAATTCACATTGTAGGAATTTTAAAGAATTTATTTGTAAATTATGGTGGAAAATAAGTATTTGGTCAACCATTCAAAGCTCTCACTGATGGAAGGAGGTGTTGGCTCGAAATCTCACGATACATGGCCCCATTCATTCTTTCCTTAATACGGATCAATTGTCCAGTCCCCTTAGCAGGAAAAAAAGGCCCCAAAGCATGATGTTTCCACCCCCATGCTTCACAGTAGGTGTGGTGTTCTTGGGATGCAACTCAGTATTCTTCTTCCTCCAAACACGACGAGTTGAATTTATACCAAAAAGTTCTATTTTGGTTTCATCTGACCACATGACATCCTCCCATGTGCTCTCTGGCAAACTTCAGACGGGCCTGGACATGCACTGTTTTAAGCAGGGAGACACGTCTGGCACTGCAGGATTTGGCTCCCTGTCGGCGTAGTGTGTTACTGATGGTAACCTCTGTTACTTTGGTCCGGGCTCTCTGCAGGTCATTCACCAGGTCCCCCTGTGTGGTTCTGGGATTTTTGCTCACCATTCTCATGATCATTTTGACCCCACAGGATGAGATCTTGCGTGGAGCTCCAGATCGAGGGAGATTATCAGTCGTCTTGTATGTCTTCCATTTTCTGATAATTGCTCCCACAGTTGATTTTTTCACACCAAGCTGCTTGCCTATTGTAGATTTACTCTTCCCAGTCTGGTGCAGTCCCACAATTATTTTCCTGGTGTCCTTCGACAGCTCTTTGGTCTTGGACATAGTGGAGTTTGGAGTCTGACTGTTTGAGGCTATGGAGAGGTGTCTTTTATACAGATAACGAGTTCAAACAAGGGCCATTAATACAGGTAATGAGTGGAAGACAGAAGAGCTTCTTAAAGAAGAAGTTACAAATCTGTGAGAGCCAGAGATCTTCCTTGTTTGAAGTGACCAAATACTTATTTTCCACCATAATTTACAAATAAATTATTTTAAAATTCACACAATGTGAATTATTGTTTTTGTTTTTTTCACATTCTGTCTCTCACAGTTGAAGTGTACCTATGATGGAAATTACAGACCTGTCATTATTTTAAGTGGGAGAACTTGCACAATCAGTGGCTGACTAAATACTTTTTTGCCCCACTGTACATATAGTCGTGGTCAAAAGTTTACCGCTCAATTTTTGAAACAAAAAGTGAGCTGTTTGGCCCCAATACCCAGAAATATGTTTGGAGGAGAAAATCCCAGGAACACCACACCTACCGTCAAGCATGGTGGTGGTAGTATTATGATATTGACCTGCTTTGCTGCTAATGGAACTGGTGCGTTACAGAGAGTAAATGGGACAATGAAAACGGAGGATTACCTCCAAATTCTTCAGGGCAACCTAAAATCATCAGCCCGGAGGTTGGGTCTTGGGTGCGGTTGGGTGTTCCCCAAACAAAAGTGTTAAAGGAATGGCTAAATCAGGCTAGAATTAAGGTTTAAGATTGGCCTTACTAAAGTCCTGACTTAAACGTGTGGACAATGCTGAAGAAACAAGTCAATATCAGAAAACCAACACATTTCGCTGAACTGCACCAATTTTGTCAAGAGGAGTGGTTTAACATTTCAGCCAGTAGCTTGTGGATGGCTACCAAAATCGCCTTATTGCGGTGAAACTTGCCAAGGGACATGTAACCAAATATTAACATTGCTGTATGTATACTTTTGACCCAGCAGATTTGATTACATTTTCAGTAGACCCACAATAAATTCATAAAATAACCAAACTTCATTAATGTTTTTTGTGACAAACAAGTATGTGCTCCAATCACTCTATCATACAAAATAATCGTAGAAATTTTTAGAAACCCAGGACAGCCATGACATTATCTTCTTTACAAGTGTATGTAAACTTTAGACCACAACTGCATGTAATTAGGGTCCTAAATTGTTTAAAACACAACATTTTTGATATAAGTATCAAATAATTATAGTTTAATGTTACTTAAAAGATACAAAGTCTCCAAGGCGGAAGGTTACAAGAAAATATCCAGTAATAATTTAACATTATTCAGTTTACTGTCATGAAAAACGATCATGGCAACGAGGTGTGGCCAAAAAACTACCATCCGCTTCAACTTAAAGGCAGCATACTGGAGTCCCTTCCACAACGTTAATAATACAAGGTTGTTCATACCTACCATTGTTCTCTGTTTGAGTAATTTTACATGATTAAGCCTTCTTTAAAATTCCAACCCACAAAATAATAAAAGTATGTTTGATTTGTGCTGTTTAAGTGCATTTGTGGGTGTTTATTGTGCTGTATTTTTTTTTTTTTTACAGGATTTAAATAAAATTGTATTGTATTCATATCGTATCGGATCAATATCGGTTTGGGCCAATACTCAATACTCTAATGTCCGATGTTACATTGTATCAGAAGTGACGGGACACCCCTGCCGAGAAAGACAAATGCATACCTAATGTTCAACTGACGTTTTTTTGTTAGTCACAATTACAGCAGAAAATAGAAAGAAATAAACAAAGACATACAAATAATGTAAAGTCAAACCTTTATTTTTGTTAGTAGTCTTTTCCAAAAGGACAGAATCGTACAAAAAACTAAAGCATTTTTTTCCCATAGGAAGCAATGAAAATCCCACCCAAAAATATTACCGCAAAGCACATTTTATAGATAACGAATATAGTTTGCAGTGTTTCCTCGAGAAAATGTGTTAGTTAAGGTGGTGACTTACTAATAACATTACTAATGATTCATGTAACTATAGCTGGAAAAATAGTACAATAGCAATAGGAGAGACCATTCATCCCTGAACACCATGGAGTTAATGTAGGCTTTATGATGCAGTTACATTACTATATCAACTATCAGAGACAGAAACTCTTCATTTAACATCGTGTCCTTTTTTGCTGCTTCAACACAGCTCAATCAACACAGAAAAAAGTTAAGTGAAATAACTTAGTTTTTAAGTGTAAGTCAATATTGCTTGTCTTTCTCTCAGACACAGGGCTTTGCTGTCCGTAACACACGGGCACACACACACACACATCACACAGTGAGCTAATGTTAAGCTACTAGCTAATTAGCCTTCACCTCAAGGACTGCGAGCGAGCTGAGCTGCCGCTTGTTTCTAGAACGTCAACGGGCTCATAGTGATGTTACTAGTAATTGACTTGTTATCATTTGGGGAGAGTCCGTTGCCTTACCTGCTTAAAACACCTTTCTCCTCGCTCCACATTACATGCGCTCTGAATACGCACTGCTGATTGGCTGTTACCGCTCTGCGTGTAACCAATCAGATGGTTCTGTGGGTGGGACAATGCTGGGTGCTGGAGTCGGAGACATACTGATAGAGGCAGACACAGAACTAAGCAGAGCAGCTTGTTAAGACATTTTATTTTATTTTTTTTGGTTAAGACTTTAGCCTTAACAACAAAGCGCTGTGGGAAACGCTGGTTTTACATGAAGAAAACAATGTGAAATACATACAAATGACATAAAATGGGTAAAAAAAATATTTCAAATCACTTTTACATTTTATTGAAGAACAATTGTTCTTTCTTGACATCCATAGTGTTTATGACCAATTGTATTTAAGTGCTGGGGTTTCTATCCTAGGACACACAAACACACACATATCTTTAACATAAACTGATGCAATCACACATGCGTGAAACAGCACAGCAGTATACTGTACTGCCATTCACAACTTTATTTGGCCCATGGTTGGTTCTCTACAAGTTGTACATAGAAAAGCAGAGACTGAGCCACTGACATATGGGATTCTTTGTCAATGATATGCAGGCAGGCGGACTAGTTTGGCCGTGTGACAGTATATAAAAACCGGGGCAAACATTTCGATCAAATCCGATCCAATCATGCGAAAAACGGGGCATACAAGAACAATGGTACCACTGTATACATTTTGTTCATTAGATTGCAACTATGCCTGCAGTTTTGCTAACATGCATTCTCTCTTCTTTCCATCCCGCTCTTAGTGCGACCTCAAGCAGACCCTCCAACGCCATCAGTGCTAACAGCTCTTCTAGTTTGGTAAGCACACTTTAATCAACAAAATAAGTTCCCACTGAGTCGAGGAGTTTTTTTTATTAGTGGTTATAATAAGTGAGTTGGTGTCAATGTGGAGCAGGAGTGGCTCAAGAGAGAGAGCAAGTGCCCCGTCCCAGTCACTGTGGTTGTGTAAATGTGAATGAATGTTTTGTAGTGGTCGGAGAATTAGCAGCCATGTTTGCGTCAGTCTACTGCAGGGCAAATATGGCTACAGCTGTAGCTTATCATCATCATGTGTGACTGGAGGCTCTAACTGTAAAACTCTTAAGAGTGTCTAGAAAGATGCTGGATAAATCCATAACATTTTTGCACATACCCTGCTTCTTGGGTCAGTAAGAGAGATGTGTTGATTGATCGGAAACCGATCAGTATTGGATGATTTTTGTGAAAACGTATGTGATCACCATTAAAGGCCTACTGAAACCCACTACTACCCACCACGCAGTCTGATAGTTTATATATCAATGATGAAATATTAACATTGCAACACATGCCAATACGGCCTTTTTAGTTTACTAAATTGCAATTTTAAATTTCCTGGGAGTTTCTTCTTGAAAACGTCGCGTAATGATGACGTGTACGCGTGACGTCACGGGCTGTTAGGAAATATGAGCGCTGCACACACACACAGCTAAAAGTCTTCTGCTTTAACGGCATAATTACACAGTATTTTGGACATCTGTGTTGCTGAATCTTTTGCAATTGGTTCAATTATTATTGGAGAACTCACAGTAGAAAGATGGAGTTGGGAAGCTTTAGCCTTTAGCCACACAAACACACGGTAATTCCTTGTTTAAAATTCCCGGAGGTGAAACTTTACTATGGATCACAGATGTCAAACGAACATGAATGCCGACCGAATGTCAACAAGCAGGTTTCGGTGAGAAATTTGTGGTAAAAAGTCGCTTCTTACCGGAGATCAGCTGAGCTTGTGCCGTCCATAAAGCTGCCGTCGACTTCCCTGAGACATTGGCGTCAAGACACCCGTGGACACACACCTCCGACTATCAGGTACTGTTAAACTCACTAAAACACTAGCAACACAATAGAAAGATTAGGGATTTCCCAGAATTATCCTAGTAAATGTGTCTAAAAACATCTGAATCCATCCCAATGCAATCACGTTTTTTTTTTTAACTTAATTTTTATTATTATTATTTTTTTTTCTAGTCCATCGCTATCAATATCCTCAAACACGAATCTCTCATCCTCGCTCAAATTAATGGGGAAATTGTCGTTTTCTCTGTCCGAATAGCTCTTTTTGTTGGAGGCTCCCATTAAAAACAATGTGAAGATGTGAGGAGCCATCAACGGGTGATGTCATCGTCTGCAACTTCCGGTAAAGGCAGGGCTTTTCTGTTAGCGACCGAAAGTTGCAAACTTTATTATGGATGTTCTCTACTAAATCCATCCATTTCTACCGCTTATTCCCTTTTGGGGACGCGGGGGGCGCTGGCGCCTATCTCATCTACAATCGGGCGGAAGGCGGGGTACACCCTGGACAAGTCGCCACCTCATCGCAGGGCCAACACAGATAGACAGACAACATTCACACTCACATTCACACACTAGGGCCAATTTAGTGTTCCCAATCAACCTATCCCCAGGTGCATGTCTTTGGAAGTGGGAGGAAGCCGGAGTACCCGGAGGGAACCCACGCATTCACGGGGAGAACATGCAAACTCCACACAGAAAGATCCCGAGCCTGGATTTGAACCCAGGACTGTAGGACCTTCGTATTGTGAGGCGGACGCGCTAACTCCTCTGCCACCGTGAAGCTCTCTACTAAATCCTTTCAGCAAAAATATGGCAATATCGCGAAATGATCAAGTATGACACATAGAATGGACCTGCTATCCCCGTTTAAATAAGAAAATCTCATTTCAGAAGGCCGTTAATGCCTTTCAATGACAATCACAAATCCTCTCTGGCTGACACTGTATTTGTTTTAGTCCCAAGCTCATACTTGCCAACCCTCCCGAATTACAGTGCCTCTCCCGAAAATCTCCTGGGACAACCATTCTCCCGAATGTGTCCCAATTTCCAGAGTGAGGACAGCCATTTTAAATGTCTCCGTTATCCGTAGGTTTATCATAACCCATAAAGTAGGCAGGCACGGAGCTTTCTCAGCCTGTGTTTATTCCAGCCAGCACAGTAATACACTGACACACAATATCCGAATCCTATCATGCATTGCTTCAAAACCACGGCAAGTAGTAATGTCCAAAAAAAGATAGTGACAGAGAATAAAACCAGGATGGACAATTCAACCCTAAACTCACTCCGTTCCTGCAAATTAAATGTCACAAATGCTGCCCATACCTATGCTCCTTCAAAGGCTGTGCTACTGGCTGCAAAGCATTGCACTTTCAAATACAACAATGAGTAGAGAGGTTTTTTTGTTTTGTGTGTGTGTATATGTCTAAATATATATATATATATATACATATATATATATATATATATATATATATATATACATATATATATATATATATATATATATATATATATATATATATGAAATACTTGAATTTCAGTGAATTCTCGGTATTCGGAGGTCTCAAGGTTGGCAAGTATGCCCAAGCTTCTAGCAGCTAATTGTGTCGCCATACACAGTGTGGAGCCGCTCCCTAAGATTAATAATACCATAATTTCCAGAGTGTAAGCCGCACCGGCCTGTAAAGTTAAAGTACCACTGATAGTCACACACACACACACTAGATGTGGTAAAATGATCCTCTGCATTTTACTCATCCCCTTGTTCCACCCCCCGGGAGGTGAGGTGAGCAGTGAGCAGCAGCGGTGGCCACGCTGTGGAATCATTTTCGTAATTTAAACCCTAATTTCCAACCCTAGATACTGAGTGCCAAAATCGCACCCACTAAATTTTAGAGGAAAAAAATATGTTTTCGTATATTAGCCGCACCGGACTATAAGCCAGTATATAAAAAATATTTTGTAAATGTTTATTTATATACCTTAATTGTTTCTGTAACAAAACAGAAAAGTAATCAATGCATGTTTTAATCCTTTATTAAATGAATACGGTTTTCTCAGTTTTCGATAAGGTTCGAGATGTTTATCAGGATTTGTCTTCTTTTTACTTGGTAAACACTTTGACTTTGATCAGTTTCTTAAAGTGCAGGGTTTTCCGCAGCGCTTTGTTGTTAAGGCGGCCGCCTTAAAAAAAAAAAAAAATATTTTTGTCCTGTCCAGCTTTCCAAGCAAATCATATAATTGATGTAGATGCCCGTATCAGTTGTTCAGATTTACTTTACAAAAGAGAAGTGTAGGATACTTCTCCTGTTGCCTTATTTGTATTTGACTTTATTTGATATGTTTATACTATCATTTGGTGCTAATCTAAAGTCTTAACAAGCTGCTCGGCTTCGTACTGCCTCTGCCTTTGTCAGTGCGTCTCTTCTGCAGCACCCAGCATTGTCTCACCCACAGAACCATCCTAGTATCTCAGGTAACTAGGACTGTTTTCTGTTTTGTTTTTACTTTATGTAAAAAATATTGAGATATATATCGTATGTTGCCATTCAGCATATGGAGCTGAAAACTCAACCAAAAATTGTAGGCTTCTTCAAGCGACGAAGCCGGCCTACTTCACCACAGTCCGTTCCCTGTCCGACCGCCTGTCCCGGGCGACACCCCCTTCTTCCCCCTGTAGAGACACCACCTTAACTAACAAATTTTCTGGGGGAAGCACTGATGTGGATCATTTTAGTTTGATTCCTTATCTTATTCCATAATTTAGCCATTAGCAAAAAAAATCCACAGATTAACCCAGCTCTTTACAAGCCGCTTGAGAAAAAAGTTGCGTTTATAGGTCGAAAATACGGTAACCACCTCCATGACGGCAAATAAACTGCATTTATTAGTACCTTAAGTATCATTATCTAGTCGGAATGTCACCGGAGGACGAGGTTGAACATGTTACACACAGAGAGCAAGCCAGGAGCAAGAATGCTAATAGGTAAGCTAACAGCTAAACTAGCTTCAAACATCTATACATCCATCAAGCCATTTTCTTACCGCTTGTCTCTCTCGGTACGCCAAGAAATAAGTGCTTAGTAAAGTTTAAGGAGTGCATATGAGACCAAGTCGCAGCAGAAAGTAAGCAAATATTAACAGGAACCACGCCAAAATCACATAGAAAGCATAAACCAAAAGAGAAATATTAAAAATTATTTTATTTTATTACTTCATTTTGGAACATCTCATGGTTAAGCCACCTGTTGGCAAGTGAGGCACTGCCTCACTTGCCTCCCCTGACAGCACGTCAGGTCTCCACACCCACACTGCTTGGTACCTCCTCTGAGCTGCTGTGACTTAAATTACCATAGTAACTAATATATCATGCAAAACAGCAGATTCCAACCATTGAAATACTTTTTATAGTTCAGGACTACGTAAATTTGAAAACATCACTGCGCATCATAATGACGGCTACACTTTTCATTTTAAAGATTTAAAATAATTATTTGGGAATGTCCGGCGGGCCAGACTGAAAAGCCTAACAGGCCGCATGTGGCCCCCAGACCTTAATTTGCCACGGTCTGACGTATAGGGATCTATTCCATTGCATAGTTCGATTTTTTTTTTCCCCTTGTATCTGCTTTTTGCATGAGGATTTAAGCCTCTTTTGTAGTCGGATAGTTTGCCCGCTTGATTGACCACCACTGGTTTTCACAGTTAAAGGGGAACATTATCACAATTTCTGAATGGTTAAAACCAATAAAAATCAGTTCCCAGTGGCTTATTTTATTTTTCGAAGTTTTTCTCAAAATTTTACCCATCACGCAATAACCCGAAAAACGGCTTCAAAGTGCCTGATTTACGCAATATCCCGAAAAACGGCTTCAAAGTGCCTGATTTACACCATCGCTATATCCACCCGTCTATTGTCATGTGACGTCACTGCGTTAAGCCACCAGAAACAAACATGGCGGATAGCACAGAAAGGTATAGCATAGTAGCTTGGATTCAGACTCGGATTTCAGCGCCGTAAGCGATTCAACAATCCAATCCAATCCACTTTATTTATATAGCACATTTAAACAACAATAACGTTTCCAAAGTGCTGCACAGCCATGTTAAAACCAATATTAAAAAAACAATATTATGCTCCACCAATGACTGAATAAAAACAAAAATTAAATAAATATAAAACCAATATAAAAAAAAAACGATATCAAAACAAATATGATTTAAAAACAATTTTAAAGGGTAAAATAAATTAAAACAGTAAAATAGAAATCGAAGTGTATAAAAAAACACATAGGACAACAGAGGACCACACAACTCACGTAGTGTTAAAAGCTAAAGAATAAAAGTGGGTCTTAAGACAAGACTTAAAACACTCCACTGTGGAAGCAGTTTGAACCGATTACGCATGTATTGAAACGGATGGTTAGAGTGTGAATGTGAGTGTGAATGTTGTCTGTCTATCTGTGTTGGCCCTGCGATGAGGTGGCGACTTGTCCAGGGTGTACCCCGCCTTCCGCCCGATTGTAGCTGAGATAGGCGCCAGCGCCCCCCGCGACCCCTAAAAGGGAATAAGCGGTAGAAAATGGATGGATGGTTAGAGTGTGGAGGCAGGTACAAAAAACGAAATTAAAGAAGAAACAGAAGCTTTTAAGCCATATCAAGACAGACAGCGGCACGGGAGGAAACGCGGACGAATTTGGCGATCGCCTTCTAACCAACGATTGGTATGTGTTTGTTTGGCATTAAATGTGGGTGGAGGGAAGGGCTGGATGCAAATATAGCTACAAATGAAGCATAATGATACAATATGTACATACAGCTAGCCAAATAGCATATTAGCATCGATTAGCTTTCAGTCATGCCGTGACCAAATATGTCTGATTAGCACACTCCACATAAGTCAATAACATCAACAAAAATCACCTTTGTGATTTCGTTGACTTTATTGTTGGAAATGCATCTGCTTTGAGTGTCGCAGGATATCCACACATTCTTGCCATCTCAGTCGTAGCATAGCTGTCGTCGGTAAAGTGTGCAGAACAAACGAGTGACTTTCGCATCTTTTGACCACTGTTGCAACTTGAATCCGTCCCTGATCGTGTTGTTACACCCTCCGACAACACAACGACGAGGCATGATGTCTCCAAGGTACCGGAAAACAGTCGAAAAAACGGAAAATAACAGATCTGATTTGACTCGGTGTGTGTAATGTGTTTGAGAAAATGGCGGGTTGCTTCACGATGTGACGTCACGGGTGAAAGGTCATCGCTCCGACAGGCGAACAATTGAAAGGCGTTTAAATCGCCAAATTCTCTCTTTTAGAGTCCGGAAATCGGTTAAAAAAACATATGGTCTTTTTTTCTGCAACATCAAGGTATATATTGACGCTTACATAGGTCTGGTGATAATGTTCCCCTTTAATGGTCGGTATTGGTATGGAGCGATCTCATTCATGGATGATAAAATCTTCATGGGAACACCCCCAGTCAGTACTTATACATGTTGTCATGGAAATGCACCCGTCATGTTTCTGTAAAAGACCAAGAAGCATTTACACAGGTCTGCAGGGCTCATAAACATCAGTACGGGCTCTCCTGGGAATCTGTCCCATTGAAGTTATTTTGGTCAGAACCAAGGTCTGCAAGGGGGGGAAGTCTGGCACGCTGCCACACAGTGTACGTTGCACTGCTTGGACTCATGACATTTCACACTCACTTTTCCCATGACTAACATCTAAGTAGCTACCAGATGATTAGTCCTGCCATTCGTGGCGACAGGAAGGAAGAGGGGGTCATGGATAGGGAACATAAGCATATTTATGACCAGCACAAAGTGGTCCTTGCCTTCAACCTAATATAATTGTTTTAGCTGAACAACAGGAAAGTGCATGTGCACGTGTGAGTGACTATATTTTTAGCCATGCTTCAAGAAAATTATTTGTTTTTTGTCTATAAATAGCATGCCAACAATGTGTTTTCTCCCGGCCTGACAGTGGCTGGGTTTGGCATGGCAGATGCATTTTGAGGGCATCAATTAAAGGGCGTGTGTTGGTGAAGGCGTCGGTGATGCAAGCAGTTAGTATCAGTCATTGTGTAACAAGATGGCTGTGGAAAGAAAGCAGTTGTGTTGGAAACAGTAGATGACATCAAAGCGGTAAAAAAATTTTTTTATGAAGCTGGGATGCACAAAGCATTTTTTAAAGCCGATATAGATACTTTCCTGCTTCTTAGGGCCAATACCAATAACTTAAGTCTTTTTTTTTTTTTAAAGGCCTACTGAAATTAGATTTTGTTATTTAAACGGGGATAGCAGGTCCATTCTATGTGTCATACTTGATCATTTCGCGATATTGCCATATTTTTGCTGAAAGGATTTAGTAGAGAACATCGACGATAAACTTCGCAACTTTTGGTCGCTAATAAAAAAAAGCCTTGCCTGTACCGGAAGTAGCAGACGATGTGCGCGTGATGTCACAGGTTGTGGAGCTCCTCACATCCTCTCATTGTTTACAATCATGGCCACCAGCAGCAAGAGCGATTCGGACCGAGAAAGCGACAATTTCCCCATTAATTTGAGTGAAGATGAAAGATTTGTGGATGAGGATAATTAGAGTGAAGGACTAGAAGAAGAAAAAAGACAGGGCAGTGGGAGCGATTCAGATATTATTAGATACATTTACTAGGATAATTCTGGAAAATCCCTTATCTGCTTATTGTCTTACTAGTGTTTTAGTGAGATTATAATGTCGTACGGGTGTAGTGACCGCAAGTGTCTCTGAGGGAAGCCACGCAACTGCCTCTTTTGACAAGTGCACGAGGAACGACGCAAGCTCCGCTCATGTCTACGGTAAGAGCTGACTTATTACCACAATCTTCTCACTGCCAGTTGACATGTGGTTGGGAACCATTTTCGCTTGGCCGCTCTGTTCCATAGTAAAGCTTCACCTTCGGGAATGTAAACAAGGAAACACCGGCTGTGTTTGTGTTGCTAAAGGCAGCTGCAATACACCGCTTCCCACCTACATCTTTCTTCTTTGACGTCTCAATTATTAATTGAACAAATTGAAAAAGATTCAGCAACACAGATGTCCAGAATACTGTGTAATTATGCGATTAAAGCAGACTATTTATAGCTGGGATCGGGCTGGAAAAAAATGTCCGCTACAATCCGAGACGTCACGCACACACGTCATCTTACTGACGTTTTCAACAGGATACTTCGCGCGAAATTTAAAATTGCAATTTAGTAAACTAAAAAGGCCGTATTGGCATGTGTTGCAATGTTAACATTTCATCATTGATGTGTAAACTATCAGACTGCGTGGTCGGTAGTAGTGGGTTTCAGTAGGCCTTTAAGTTTAGATTTACTGCAATTTATGCAATCCAATAAAATGCTATTTATTTTTATAGCAGAAATTGAAAAACAACAACAGTGTCACAAAGTGCTGCACAGTAGTTAAAATACACATTTAGAAGCAGGGTAAAACTAAGGACAGTCAAGTGTAAGAAACACTTAAAGGAGCCATAAGTAATAATTTCATGTCAACTCATCATTAAATAGCCCTGATATGTCAAAAGGCATTAATAAATAATGTTATTTTCAAATACCTTGTATAACTGATAACCATAGTTCAGCCGGGATATGCTCATAATATATCCAGTCGTGGTCAAAAGTTGTAAAGAACACAATGTCATGGCTGTCTTGAGTTGCCAATAATTTCTACAACTCTTATTTCTTTGTGATAGAGTTATTGGACATACTTGTTGGTCACAAAAACATTCATGAAGTTTTGTTCTTTTATGATTTTATTATGTGTCTATTGGAAATGTGACCAAATCTGCTGGGTCAAAAGTATAAATACAGCAATGTTAATATTTGGTTTCATGTCCCTTGGCAAGTTTCACTGCAATGAGGCGCTTTTGGTAGCCATCCACAATCTTCTGGCAAGCTTCTGGTTGAATTTTTGACCAACTCTCTTGTTTTTTGTTTCATCTGACCACAGAACTTTCCTCCAGAAGGTCTAATCTTTGTCCATGTAATGTCAGATGAAACAAATATCGAGCTGATTGGCCACAATACCCAGCAATATGTTTGGAGGAGAAAAGGTTAGGCCTTTAATCCTACGAACACCATATCTACCGTCAAGCATAGTGGTGGTAGTATTATGCTCTGCGCCTGTTTTGCTGACAATGGAACTGGTGCTTTACAGAGAGTAAATGAGACAAATAAAAAGGATGATAACCTCCAAATTCTTTAGGACAACCTAAAATCTTTAGCCCAGAGGTTGGGTTTTGGGCACGGTTGGGTGTTCCTACAGGACAATGACCCCCAAACACATGTCAAAAGTGGTAAAGGAATGGCTAAGTCAGGCTAGAATTAAGGTTTTAGAATGGCCTTCCCAAAGTCCTGACTTAAACGTGTTGACAATGCTGAAGAAACAAGTCCATGTCAGAAAACCAACAAATTTAGCTTGACTACACCAATGCTGTCAAGACGAGTGGTCAAATATTCAACAAAAAGCTTGCCAGAAAATTGTGGATGGCTACAAAAAGCGCCTTATTGCAGTGAAACTTGCCAAGGGACATGTAACCAAATATTAACATTGCTGTATGTATACTTTTGACCCAGCAGATTTGGTCACATTTTCAGTAGACCCATAATAAATTCAAAAAAGAACCAAACTTCATGAATTTTTTTTGTGACCAACAAGTATGTGCTCCAATAACTCCATCACAAAAAATAAGAGTTTTCGAAATTATTGGAAACTCAAGACAGCCACGACATTATGTTCTTTACAAGTGTATGTAAACTTTTTACCACAACTGGATATATTATGAGCAGTGGGGCAAAAAAGTATTTAGTCAGCCACCGATTGTGCAAGTTCTCCCACTTAAAATGATGACAGAGGTCTGTAATTTTCATCATAGGTACACTTCAACTGTGAGAGACAGAATGTGAAAAAGAAATCCAGGAATTCACATTGTAGGAATTTAATTGTACATTATGGTGGAAAATAAGTATTTGGTCAACCATTCAAAGCTCTCACTGATGGAAGGAGGTTTTGGCTCAAAATCTCACGATACATGGCCCTATTCATTCTTTCCTTAACACGGATCAATCGTCCTGTCCCCTTAGCAGAAAAACAGCCCCAAAGCATGATGTTTCCACCCCCATGCTTCACAGTAGTTATGGTGTTCTTGGGATGCAACTCAGTATTCTTCTTCCTCCAAACACGACGAGTTGAGTTTATACCAAAATGGATACATGGATGATACAGCAGAGGATTGGGAGAATGTCATGTGGTCAGATGAAACCAAAATAGGACTTTTCGTATAAACTCAACTCTTCGTGTTTGGAGGAAGAAGAATACTGAGTTGTATCCCAAGAACACCACACCTACTGTGAAGCATTGGGGTGGAAACATCATGCTTTGGGGCTGTTTTTCTGCTAAGGGGACAGGACGATTGATCCGTGTTAAGTAAAGAATGAATGGGGCCATGTATCGTGAGATTATGAGCCAAAACCTCCTTCCATGGTTGACCAAATACTTATTTTCCGCCATAATTTACAAATAAATTATTTAAAATTCCTACAATGTGAATTCCTGGATTTTTTTTTCACATTCTGTGTTTCACAGTTGACGTGTACCTATGATGACAATGACAGACCTCTGTCTTCATTTTAAGTGGGAGAACTTGCACAATCGGTGGCTGACTAGTTTTTTGCCCCACTGTCTGTGTGTGTGTATGTGTGTATACATATATATATATATATATATATATATATATATATATTTTTTTTTTTTTTTTTTTTTTTTTTTAATCTGATGATCTTATACATACATATAATTATCTGTCCAATATTTATTGTGCACCCCTATGAAGTAAGCAGCACTAGCTGTTTAAGATTGATTGAAAATCTTGTTCTCTTAAACTCTATCAACATGTGTTTTAACTCCAGTACATTTTCACATAACATTCAAAAGATAGCGAATACCACACCAGCAATGCATCACCAGCAGCCTCAAGATTCAGCCGGCGATCCATCTATCTTGATGGATTGGAATAGATTGGCTCCCATTTGTTTCCACAAAGAGGCCTGGAGGCTCCACTGACCTATTTTAGTATCCATAACATGGTCAAGACCACTCTCTGTCGCCAGCATCCTCTCCTGACTACCACAGCCCCTCCCTCCTTGAGGGCGGACATCGCCATGGTAACAGTGACATCAGTGTGGGTGAGGCCCAGGACTGCCAGGATTGAGCTGCAGGCAGAATCAATCAGCGCAGGGACTCTGAGACACCAGACAGTTGTATTTTACGAATGTTATCTCGTTAAAAACCTTCTAGAAATGTTAGCAAAAATGCAAATATGTCAATTACGCACAATTACTGTCTCTCCCTACCCATCTCAGTACCTACAACGCACACTACAATCCCAGTTAATGTTAATCTTTGTCCTCTTGAACTGGTGGAGTATACCTGGAAATGGGTATTTGCTACTTGGAAAAATAATGGCTCTAATTCCAAAGTTAACGGTAGTAACCAGGCTAAAGAACTATGTAAATATTGGTGCTAAATCAATATTACTATTGGAGATGTGCCAATCGATCGGCCATTGATTAGCATCGGCCAATTTTTTTTTTTTTTTAAGTATATGATCGCCATCCATCTCCAACCGCTTATCCGGAATCAGGTCGCGGGGACAACAGCTCCAGCAGAGACCCCCAGACTTCCCTCTCCAGAGCAACATTAGCAACTTCCTCCAGGGGGATCCCGAAGCATTCCCAGGCCAGATGTAACCCCCCCATCTGGTCCTTGGCCGCGGGGTCTCTTCCCAGTGGGACGTGCAACGAGGACCTCCCTAGGGAGACGCTCGTGAGGCATCTGCACGAGATGCCCGAACCACCTATGCTGGTTCCTTTCCAAGCAAAGGAACAGCGGCTCTACTCCGAGTCTCTCTCGGGTGACTGAACTTCTCACCCTATCTCTAAGGGAGATGCCAAACACCCTTCTGTGAAAACTCATTTCAGCCGCTTGTATCCGCGATCTTACTCTTTCGGTCATGACCCACATATCATGACCATAGGTGAGAGTAGGAATGTAGATAGCTCAGAAGACCGAGAGCTTTGCCTTCTGACTCAGCTCTCGTTTCGTCACAACAGTGTGGCAGAGAGACTGCAATACTTTCCCAGCTGCTCTGATTCTCCGGCTGATTTCCTTCTCCATCTTTCCTTCACTCGTGAACAAGACCCCAAGATACTTAAACTCCTCCACCTGGGACAGAGTCTCGTTCTCTACCTGGACTGCACAAACCATTGGTTTCCTGCTGAGAACCATGGCCTCAGAATTGGAGATGCTGATCCTCATTCCAGCCGCTGAACACTCGGCTGCGAACCGATCCAGTGAGAGCTGAAGGTCACGAACCGAAGGTGCCATCAGGACCACATGATCTGCAAAAAGCAGTGACACAACCTTTAGTCCCCCGACACGTATACCCTCTCCGCCATGGTCACGACTCTTTGAGTGTATGTGATCGCTATTGCGGATTAATGTCTATTATTGCCGTTCACAAAAACTGATCCTCTTTGGCTGACGCTGGACTCAATTGTAGTCACCGGCTGATAAGCGGCTAGCAGCTAATTGTGTGTCTCCATTAGGGATGGGTACCGAATCCGGTACTTTTATGGCATCGACAGGATCCTCCTGCCAGTCCTACCAAGCACCAATTCACGTAAGACCCCACGGTGCCTTGGTTGCGTGTGACGTCATGCCCGGTTGCTGACTCTGCATTTTGTAGTCACCCTAGCAGTACTGAGTGCGGACTCAGCCAAACTATCTCTAGGTAATGTTGCAATTTTAAATGCCAACAGAGAAATTTAGTTTGCCCAGTCCTATTGGGAGTGCTCAAAGAGTATGCGGTATTTAACCGCCTGATGGTGGTGGTCCATTCCCTGTATGATCGATGTCAGAGCTTGGTCCGCATTGCCGGCATTATATCGGACTAGGTTGTACACCGCCAGGGCTGCCCTTTGTCACCGGTTCTGTTCATAACTTTTATGGACCAAATTTCTAGGCGCAGTCAGTGCATTGAGGGTTATCGGGTTTGATGGCTGCGGGATTAGGTCTCTGCTTTTTGCAGATGATGCGGCCCTGCTGACTTCATCTGGCCAGGATATTCAGCTTTCACTGGACCGGTTTGCAGCCCAGTTTGAAGCGAATGGGATGAGAATCGGCACCTTTAAGTACGAGTCAATGTTTCTCATGATCCAAGTGGAGGAGTTTAAATATCTCTGAGTCTTGTTCACTTTTATGGACCAAATTTCTAGGCACAGTCAGGGCATTAATGGGTATCGTGTTTGATGGCTGCGGGATTAGGCCACTGCTTTTTGCAGATGATGCGAGCCTGCTGACTTCATCTGACCAGGTTCTTCAGCTTTCACTGGACCGGTTTGAAGCGGATGTGATGAAAATCAGCACCTTCGAGTAGGAGTCCATGGTTCTCTTGGCTCAAGTGGAGGAGTTCAAATACCTCTGAGTCTTGTTCACTTTTATGGACCAAATTTCTAGGAACAGTCAGGGCATTGAGGGTACCGGGTTTGATGGCTGCGGGATTAGGTCTTTGCTTTTTGCAGATGATGCGGCCCTGCTGGCTTCATCTGGCCAGGATCTTCAGCTTCATCAAGTTTGAAGCGTATGGGATGAGAATCAGCACCTTCAAGTACGAGTCCATGGTTCTCTTGGCCCAAGTGGAGGAGTTCAAATACCTCTGAGTCTTGTTCACGAGTGAGGGAAGAATGGAACAGGAGATCGACAGGCGGTCTGCAGTTATGCGGACCCTGTATCGATTTGTTGTGGTGAAGAAGAGCTGATCCGGAAGGCAAAGCTCTCAATTTACCGGTCAATTGACGTATCTGTCCTCACCTATGAACAAGATCACGTGTACAAGTGGCCGAAATGAGTTTCCTCCACGGGTGGTGGGGCGCTCCTTTAGAAATGGGGTGAGAAACTCTGTCATTCGGGAAGAGCTCAAAGTAAAGCCGCTTCTCTTCCACATAGAGAGGAGGCATATGGGGAGGTGTTTTAGGGCACGCCCGACCGGTAGGAGGCAACAAGGAAGACCCAGGACACGTTGGTGGGAACTATGTCTCCCAGTTGGCTGGGAAGATGGAAGTCTTGGCTTCTCTGCTTGGGCTATTCATTAATTTTCGGGAAAAAACTGGAACAAACCCAAATGTAATTTTCTGTCTGGATATTGTATCTTGGAACGGGTTCTAACCTGGAACCAACCCACAGACCAGACTCACCTGTTGTACAGCAAATCTGATCTGGCTAAATAAACACACAGTCCACCCATACTGTGTGACTAAGCTGCCAAAAAGGACAGGTTAAGAAAAAAAAGCTTAGTAAATACTGGGTTGGATCTAGGAAACTACTCTAATAAGTCAATCCCATTCTCGATTGTTTTGGAAGCCCAATTGATTTCATCTATGGCCTGATGATCCTGATGATTCCAACCCGCACCAAGCCAGCGTGGAAGATGTAGGCTAATAACCAGCATGAAAAGTACGCCAAATGGCAGAAACATGCTGAGGCTTTCGTCCAGCAGTGGACTGACAACGGCTGATGATGATGATGGCCTGATGATTAAATGGTAAAAAAATGTATTTTCTCTTTCATTTCAGCACCTCATCGCATATTTTCAGTGCACATATACAGCCATCATTATGGTAATTAATCTATACTAGAAGTGTCAAACGTACGGCCCGCGGGCCAGATCAGGGCAACGAACAGGTTTCATCCGGCCCGCGGGATGAATTTACGAAGTATAAAAATGAGCCAAAATTTTCGGAATGAAAATATCCGCTGTTCTAAATGTGTCCACTCGATGTCGCAATAGCAATTATTTGTATCTTTGTAAATTATGCTACATGAGTTAAACAAAAAAAAAAACACATAATTTTAGTGCACCAGTTGCGGAAAATGAGCAAACTGCATAGAAAACATCCTATAATTTTTTATTTTGATATTTTTTTTCATCCTAATAGATTGAAAATGAACACCAATGAGTAGACTGATGAACATTATCACATAATTTATTCAGAAAGTATAAATAACGACAAATAAAGATAGAATACTATTAACAGCAACATGTAAGGGTAAAAAAAAAACAGGATTTGTACGTTTTTCAGAATATACTTGTTCTATTTTTAAACAAATAAAACAGACTGTGAAGTGAATTATATTTATACAGCGATTTTTCTCTAGTTACTCAAAGCGCTTTACATGGTAAAATGTCACGTTTGAAACGCATTGTGATGCGCGTTGTGTCACCCCGGGATGCACCAGGACCAAGACAGGCAGGAATTGCAAGTAAGAGCTGGTTTTAATATATAAAAATAAAATAACACTGGTACAAAAGGAAGGGAAGCTAACGCTAAACGCAGCAGTGAGTCCAGAGTCCAAAATTGACGTGCCGAGCGCACGCGAAGCTAAGGCGTAACTTAGCACGAAGCAGAGAAACCAACGTGAGAGTTGCATGAAGCAAACAAATAACCAAGAAGGAACTGAGGTCAAAGGCAGGCTTAAATACTCCAGTAACAATCAAAGCACAGGTGCGTGACAAAAGCAGAGCAGGTGGAACAAATAAAAAACCGTGGTAACCGAACAAACAAGGAAGTGCACAAACTGGTGATCGGAAGAGTCCAAAATTAATCAGAAAACACACAAAAAGGACTCAAGAACAAAAACTATGTATGATCCGGGAGGCGGATCATGACAGTAAAACCCAATATCTGAGTTACATTTAAACCAGAGTGGGTGGCACTGGAAGCAGGTGGGAAATGTCTCTTGCCCACGGACACAACGGCAGTGACTAGGATGGCGGAACCGGGGATCGAACCTGGAACCCTCAAGTTGCAGGCACGGCCACTCTACCAACCGAGCTATACTGCCCCTGACTAACAGAAGTTGTCTTTATTTTTAAGTTATCGTCCCGTTATTTTACCAGTCCGCCCCACTTGGGAGGAGATTTTTCTCCATGTGGGCCCCCATCTAAAATGAGTTTGACAGCCCTGATCTATACAGAGTGAGTCAGCCTCTATTTGCCGCTATTCACAAATTGGCTCGCTTGTTCGAACCCAGTGACCTTCCCTCCATTACATTACATCCATCAATAAAACATAGTCAGCCTTTCTGCATGCTGCTGCTCTCAGCTCTTTAGTTTTTTTGTGAAAAGAAAACCTCTGCAGTAAATATCTCCAGTAGACTCTGTAAAGAAACACATTTAACAGTTACTAACCCCGTTTCCATATGAGTTGGGAAATTGTGTTAGATGTAAATATAAACGGAATACAATGATTTGCAAATCATTTTCAACCTATATTCAGTTGAATGTACTACAAAGACAAGATATTTGAGTTTCAAACTCATTAACTTTATTTTTTTTTTTTCAAATAATAATTAAATTATAATTTAATGGCTGCAACACATGCCAAAGTAGTTGGGGAAGGACATGTTCACCACTGTGTTACATCACCTTTTCTTTAAACAACACTAAATAAATGTTTGGGAACTGAGGAAACTAATTGTTGAAGCTTTGAAAGTGGAATTTTTTTCCATTCTTGTTTTATGTAGCGCTTCAGTTGTTCAACAGTTTGGGGTCTCCGCCGCCGTATTTTTCACTTCATAATGCGCCACACATTTTTGATGAGAGACAGGTCTGGACTGCAGGCGGGCCAGGAAAGTACCCGCACTCTTTTACTACGAAACCACGCTGTTGTAACACGTGGCTTGGCATTGTCTTGCTGAAATAAGCAGGGGCGTCCATGATAACCTTGCTTGGATGACAACATATGTTGCTCCAAAACCTGTATGTACCTTTCAGGATTAATGGTGCCTTCACAAATGTGTAAGTTACTCATGCCTTGGGCACTAATCAATCAATCAATCAATGTTTACTTATATAGCCCTAAATCACTAGTGTCTCAAAGGGCTGCACAAACCACCACGACATCCTCGGTAGGAAAACTCACACCCAGTGGGACATTGGTGACAATAATGACCCAGTGGGACGTCGGTGACAATGATGACTATGAGAACCTTAGAGAGGAGGAAAGCAATGGATGTCGAGCGGATCTAACATGATACTGAAAGTTCAATCCACAATGGATACACAGTCGCGAGAGTCCAGTCCAAAGAGGATCCAAGACACAGCAGCGAGAGTCCCGTTCACAGCGGAGCCAGCAGGAAACCATCCCAAGCGTAGGCGGATCAGCAGCGCAGAGATGTCCCCAGCCGATACACAGGCGAGCAGTACATGGCCACCGGATCGGACCGGACCCCCTCCACACGGGAGAGTGGGACATAGAAGAAAAAGAAAAGAAACGGCAGATCAACTGGTCTAAAAAGGGAGTCTGTTTAAAGGCTAGAGTATACAAATGAGTTTTAAGGTGAGACTTAAATGCTTCTACTGAGGTGGCATCGCGAACTGTTACCGGGAGGGCATTCCAGAGTACTGGAGCCCGAACGGAAAATGCTCTATAGCCCGCAGACTTTTTTTGGGCTTTGGGAATCACTAATAAGCCGGAGTCCTTTGAACGCAGATTTCTTGCCGGGACATATGGTACAATACAATCGGCAAGATAAGATGGAGCTAGACCGTGTAGTATTTTATACGTAAGTAGTAAAACCTTAAAGTCACATCTTAAGTGCACAGGAAGCCAGTGCAGGTGAGCCAGTACAGGCGTAATGTGATCAAACTTTCTTGTTCTTGTCAAAAGTCTAGCAGCCGCATTTTGGACCAACTGTAATCTTTTAATGCTAGACATGGGGAGACCCGAAAATAATATGTTACAGTAGTCGAGGCGAGACGTAACAAACGCATGGATAATGATCTCAGCGTCTTTAGTGGACAGAATGGAGCGAATTTTAGCGATATTACGGAGATGAAAGAAGGCCGTTTTAGTAACGCTTTTAATGTGTGCCTCAAAGGAGAGAGTTGGGTCGAAGATAACACCCAGATTCTTTACCGTGTCGCCTTGTTTAATTGTTTGGTTGTCAAATGTTAGAGTTGTATTATTAAATAGAGTTCGGTGTCTAGCAGGACCGATAATCAGTTTTCCGTTTTTTTGGCGTTGAGTTGCAAAAAGTTAGCGGACATCCATTGTTTAATTTCATTAAGACATGCCTCCAGCTGACTACAATCCGGCGTGTTGGTCAGCTTTAGGGGCATGTAGAGTTGGGTGTCATCAGCATAACAGTGAAAGCTAATACCGTATTTGCGTATGATGTCACCTAGCGGCAGCATGTAGATGCTGAAGAGTGCAGGGCCAAGGACCGAACCCTGGGGAACTCCACACGTTACCTTAACGTAGTCCGAGGTCACATTGTTATGGGAGACACACTGCATCCTATCAGTAAGATAAGAGTTAAACCAAGACAGGGCTAAGTCTGACATACCAATTCGTGTTTTGATACGTTCTAATAAAATGTTATGATCGACGGTATCGAAAGCAGCACTAAGATCGAGGAGCAGCAACATAGATGACGCATCAGAATCCATCGTTAGCAATAGATCATTAGTCATTTTTGCGAGGGCTGTCTCCGTCGAGTGATTTGCCCTGAAACCGGATTGAAAGGTTTCACATAGATTGTTAGACGCTAAGTGTTCATTTAACTGCTCCGCAACAATTTTTTCGAGGATTTTTGAAATAAAGGGAAGGTGAGACACCGGTCGGTAATTTACCATGAGGTCAGGATCGAGGTTAGGTCTTTTAAGAAGAGGATGAATAACCGCTTTTTTGAATGCTAGGGGAACAGTGCCCGAGGAGAGTGATAAGTTTATAATATTTAGCACTGATGGACCTAATAATACAAAGAGCTCCTTGATCAGTTTCCCAGGAAGAGGGTCAAGTAAACATGTTGTCTGTTTTATTCCATTTACACGTTGTAACAATTCCTCTAATGTTATTTCCTCAAAACGAGAGAAAGTATTTTGGAGGGTAGTATCCGCCGTATATACAATCGTGTCAGTGTTAATAGAACCCCGTTGTAGCTGGGACGCATTGTCTTTAATCTCCTTTCTAATGACTTCAATTTTCTTACTAAAGAATTGCATAAAGTCATCAGCTGAGTGGGTTGAGCTACTGGAAGGAGTCCCTTGTTGGGTTAGCGATGCTACCGTACTAAACAAAAATTTAGGATCGTTTTTATTACGGTGGATGAGATTTGAGTAATATTTAGCTTTAGCTAAGGTAAGCATGCGTTTATAAGTTATTAAACCATCACTCCATGCTTGATGGTGCACCTCAAGTTTAGTCGTGCGCCATTTGCGTTCCAGCTTTCTACATAATAATTTCTGAGCTCTAGTTTCTTCTGTAAACCACGGGGTGCGCTTTTTTGGAGCCTTTTTTAACTTTAGCGGTGCTATGTTATCAATGGTTTCGCGCAGGGCGTCGTTAAAGTTGTTAGTGAGGTTATCAATAGAGCCCACATACTTTGGGAATGGTGCCATTACCGAGGGCAGTAGGTCAGCAAGAGTTGTCGTTGTGGCTGTATTAATGTTGCGGCTGCTATAGCAGTTATTATTATTATTAGTTTGACGAACATGCGTCTGAACCTCGAATTTTATAAGGTAATGATCAGACAATACTTTAGTATACGGGAGTATCGTAACTTTGGAAACGGTGATGCCCCTGACAAGCACTAGGTCTATCGTATTACCGTTGCGATGCGTGGGTTCATTTATTATTTGTGTGAGACCACAGCTATCAATTACAGTCTGGAGCGCTACGCACGGTGGGTCCGATGGGGTATTCATATGGATATTAAAGTCCCCCATTATGATTATATTATCGGCGTGTGTCACTAGATCAGCAACGAACTCTGAGAATTCATTAATAAAGTCCGAATAGGGCCCTGGGGGGCGGTAGATAACAGCCAGGTGTAGAGGCAGCGGTGTGACAGACCTCATAGTAAGCACCTCAAACGATTTATATTTATTATTTATGTTAGGACTAAGGTTAAAGTTTTCGTTGTATATTAGTGCAACCCCCCCACCCCTTTTGAGCGGACGGGCAATATGCGCATGTGTAAAGTTAGGAGGACATGCCTCATTTAGCGCAAAAAAGTCGTTTGGTTTAAGCCAGGTTTCGCTGAGACCGATGACGTTAAGATTGTTGTCTCTGATAATATCATTAACTAACAACGTTTTAGGAGACAATGATCTTATGTTTAAAAAACCTATATTATAGGTAGTGGGCTGTTTTAGGGAGTTTTTGATCAAATTATCCGTAGTAGCAATATTAATAATGTTGTGTTTATTATGCCCAGTGCATTTAGTATAGTTACGACCATATCTAGGAATTGATACGACAGGCATTTTCCGATTGTTTGATTGTTGCTTTGATAAACTGCACGCATCATGGTTAGCCACCTCAGTAACGGGGATTTTCCGATTGTTTGTTTGTTGCTTTGATAAACTGCACGCATCATAGTTAGCCACCTCAGTAAAACACATGTCCAACTCTGAAACACTCAAAGCAGAAAATACACCCCCATACCACAGATGCTGGCTTTTGAACTTTGCATCCATAACAATCCAGATGGTTATTTTCCTTTTTGTTCCGCAGGACACCATGTCCACAGTTTCCAAATAAAATTGGAGATGTGGACTCGTCAGACTACAGTACACTTTTCCACTTTGCATCAGTCCATCTTAGATGAGCTCAGGCCCAGCGAAGCGGGCGGCGTTTCTGGGTGCTGTTGATAAATGGGTTTGGCTTTGCATAGTAGAGTTTTAACTTGCACTTACAGATGTTGCGACCAACTGTAGTTACTGACAGTGGTTTTATGAAGTGTTCCTGAGCCAATGTGGTGATATCCTTTACACACTGATGTCTGTTTTTGATGCAGTGCCGCCTGAGGGATCAAAGGTCCGTAATATCATCGCTTACGTGCAGTGATTTATCCGGATTCTCTGAACCTTTTGATGATTTTACGGACCGTAGATGGTAAAATCCCTAAATTCCTTGCAATAGCTCGTTGAGAAATGTTGTTCTAAAACTGTTCGACAATTTGCTTACGAAGTGGTGACCCTCGCCCCATCCTTGTTTGTGAATTACTTAGCATTTCATGGAAGCTGCTTTTATACCCAATCATGGCACCCACCTGTTCCCAATTAGCCTGCACTCCTGTGGGATGTTCCAAATAAGTGTTTGATGAGCATTCCTCAACTTTATCATTATTTATTGCCACCTTTCCCAACTTCTTTGTCACGTGTTGCTGGCATCAAATTCTAAAGTTACTTATTATTTGAAAAAAAAAAAAAGGTTTATCAGTTTAAACATCAAATATGTTGTCTTTTGTAGCATATTCAACTGAATATGGGTGGAAAATGATTTACAAATCATTGTATTCCGTTTATATTTACATCTAACACAATTTCCCAACTCATATGGAAACGGGGTTTGTACTTTGTTGTCACTTCCACATCAGCAAATGTCTCATGCAGGAATATAAGTGATCAGGAAAGACACCTGAACTCTCAGACCAGGCTGGTTTAGTCACACACGCAGAGGATTAAAAGCAAGGTCGGCCAGAGATTCCCTGCTAAATGGATGGTGACATTCCAATGTCAGCAGCACTTTGTGGAGGCATGAAGGGTGACCCAGTTCGGGTGGAGGGAAGGGGGTGGGGGGGGCGGAGGTGAGGTCGGATTAGGGATGCGATGGGGCGGGGCGGCGGTGGCGAGGGATGCTGCCGGGGCGGGGAGGTGAGGTTGAGCAAAGCGAAGAAGATCACCTGTCTGCCTGCTGAGTCGTGTTTAGATAGTTTGAGCATGATGGTGTTTTAACTGCAGATCAGGTCACATTAGCAGCACTTTTCTTTTGCTGTATCTTCCAACAGCTGGGATCATATTGTCTTTTCTAATTACTCTTTCTTTCCTGTCTCCTCATCTCAATTTTGTATCCCTTCCTCCTTTCTTCCTGGCAGTAGGCGTGACGGAGGTCAGACATGTACGTTGGTAAACCTCACTACCTGACAACTTTAAGTGCGCCATGAATTGATTAACGTGGACCCCGAACTAAAGAAGTTGAAAAACTTATTCGGGTGTTACAATTTAGTGGTCAATTGTACGGAATATGTTGTGTAGGTGATAGCTCCTGGTAGCCTAAAGGCTACCATGTTTACATTTGGTAAATTACTTTACTAAAATACAAGAAAATACTTTTCTTGTGTGTTTATTGGAGGACATTTATCAGTTAACTGGCTGTCCAGCTTTCTACAAGGGAACTGCTGCAGGACTGCTTGTATCGGAGATTTTAAATGCAAGCCAAAAAATAATCCCATGTATATGTGTGTGTGTATGTATACATGTGTATGTATATTTATGTATATATATG
>NC_084637.1:11113038-11153038 GCF_033978795.1 Nerophis ophidion
AAATAAAGATTTCTCCACATAGAAGTAATCATCAACTTAAAGTGCCCTCTTTGGGGATTGTAATATAGATCCATCTGGATTCATCAACTTCATTCTAAACATTTCTTCAAAAAAAAATAAAACTTTAACATCAATATTTATGGAATATGTCCACAAAAAATTAATATTGCATTGTTGCATTTCTTTTCACAGTTTATGAACTTACATTCATATTTTGTTAAAGTATTATTCAATACATTTATTTACAAATGATTTTTGAATTTTTGCTATTTTTAGAATATTTTCTAAAAATCTCACGTACCCCTTGGCATACCTTCAAGTACCCCCAAGGGTACACGTACCCCCATTTGAGAACCACTGATCTATACCACCCCCATTTTACAGTACGGTATGTATCTCTGCATTTTCACTACATGCATAAGTGTGCCAATACCTTTTGTCTAAAGCATGGGTGTCAAACGTACGGCCTGAGGGCCGGATCAGGACCCCGAACAGGTTTTATCCGGCCAGCGGGATGCGTTTGCCAAGGATAAAAATTACCCTGAAATTTTTGAGTGAAAAAAACAGCTGTTCTAAATGTGTCCACTGGATGTCGCCATAGCAATTCTTTGTATCACTATAGATCAGGGGTTGGGAACCTATGGCTCTAGAGCCAGATTTGGCTCTCGGATAAATCTGAGCTGACACTGCTTAACACGATAAGTAACGACTAATTCCACTTGTAATCAAAATGTTAAAAATAACGTTCAAAATATTAAACATGCATTTGAATCCATCCATCCTTTTTTCTACCGCACTTGTTCAAGAAATTGCATGATTTATTTATTTATTTTTTAGGGCTTACCCTCCTGCGGATTCTTCAGACCACCAAGCACCGACATGAAAGCCTGTCTCAGGGTTACGATATTTTTTTATTTTTCAATAAGTCTTTCAGTTGCTTTCCAGCAAATGTCTTTTTCTTTTTCGTTCTCGCTCGCATTCTGGCTCCAGCTCCAACCCTGTCTCTCCTCCCGGCTGCTGCTTATAACAGAGCGACAGGTGATTAGATAACAAGGCCCAAGTGGGCCATCTCCTCACCTGTCGCTGATTTCGAGGCCGGTTCTGGCACACCCCGCTTCGCTGCAGGCCCGCAGGCCACGCCCCTCCACAGTTAGCTTCAGAATATCAACGTTATTATAAAAAAAAAAGGGGACCTATTATACTGTAGTAATGTTGGTCTTACTTAAAAATGCATGCGTTTAGTTTTGTTCAGTGTTGAAAAAAAACTATATGGCTCTTGCGGAAATACATTTTAAAATATTTGGATTCTTGGCTCTCTCAGCCAAAAAGGTTCCCGACCCCTGCTATGGATGATGCTACATATGTACAAAAAATTCACCACATGATGTTAATGCACCAGTCGAGGAAAATGAGCAAACTACATAGATAACATCCTGTAATTAGATTTTTATATATTATTTTTTTATCTTCATAGATTCAAAACTAACACCGGTGAGTTGACTGAACATTATCACATAATTTATTCAGCAAGTATAAAAAACGATAAATAAAGGTAGAATACTATTAACCGCAACATGTAGGTGTAAAAAAACAAAACATTATGATTTGTACATTTTCAGAATATGCTTGTTCCATTTAAAAAATAAAAACAATCTGAAGTTGTCTTTATTTTTAACTTATCGTGCCGTGATTTTACCAGTCAGGCCCACTTGGTAGTAGATTTTTCTCCATTTGGCCCCCGATCTAAAATGACTTTAAATGACGCAATAGATAATAGATGACTAATTATTATTCATAGAATAATTGTCCAAAATGTTTTGGTTAGAGAATAATAATTCTGGGGGGAAGGAGGGGTCTACCCCTTATTAACACTAAGATACTGCATTTTAAACATTGCAAGTTTCCTTTCCGGTGTGGGCTTCTGCCAGTGTTGCTCTTAGATTGCAGTATGTTTAGGGCTTTTTGTGTCTGGACGAAGAGAGACTGTCAAATTCATCTGCTCGACCTCTGAGGGACCCTGCCCTAGTTGCCATGACAACAGCCTCCCTGTCAGCAGTTATAGGATATGAGAGGTGTGCTTGGTTTTCTGAACACTAACACAATAGTGTTGGCAATATCATTAAACTCTTTCATATTATTTGTGAGGCATAATTGCTAAAAAGTACCAAAATCTGTGTTTTGCAAGGACAAAAGAAGCGAGCAGCGTGGTGACGTGCTCCCTCTGGTGGCGAGTCGTGACACTGCACCTGCAGTCTCTCCTCACTGGTGTTCCCTTTGTCTGGCAGGTGAGCCCTTCTTTCCCCGCCGTCCCAGCAGGCAGGCAGCCATGGCAGATGGTCGGCAGCCAGAGGAGCACTGGGTCTCCAACGGCCAAGAGAACGGCGAGAACGGCTACAGCTACCGGGAGAACGGATGCAACGGCGGTGGCGCCGCACATCCCGAGACAACAGGTACGTGTTTGGGGCGTGTTGGTGGAGTTCTGTCCGTGGCTGTAATCGTGCCATCCGTGATGTAAGTGTCCACATTACCTGCTGATGGAATCCTAGACAATATTAGGATACACAGCTTTTTCATTTCCTTCCTTCCACCCATGTCTTGTCTACCCGGTGTGTGTGTGTGTTTGTCTCTCTCTCCCCTCACAGTGGATGACTCAGCCAATTTGCCTCCCTCCCCTCCTCCCTCGCCGTCCGCTGGGCAGATCGGGCCGGCGGCACAAGGTACTCCCCTACGATGCACACTTTTAGGCCGCTGAGAGCATCCGCATGGTGGCGTGAACAGAAACTGACCACCAAACACGTCAGCCACTTTCTCCTCTTTACTCTTCGACCCACAATCCGCATGCCAACACGTCCAACCTGCGACACTTTGGCACCATTTTAGCCAAGTCACCTCATTAGCCGTATGACCGTCCTGTATGTGTCTCGCACTGTAGTGTTGCAGCATGTTCTTTCCCCTGCGCCTACCTTCCTACAGTACATACAGTGGGGCAAAAAAGTATTTAGTCAGCCACCGATTGTGCAAGTTCTCCCACTTAAAATGATGACAGAGGTCTGTAATTTTCATCACAGGTACACTTCAACTGTGAGAGACAGAATGTGAAAAAAAATCCAGGAATTCATATTGTAGGAATTTTAAAGAATTTATTTGTAAGTCATGGTGGAAAATAAGTATTTCAAAGCTCTCACTGATGGAAGGAGGTTTTGGCTCATAATCTCACGATACATGGCCCCATTCATTCTTTCCTTAACACAGATCAATCGTCCTGTCCCCTTAGCAGGAAAAACAGCCCCAAAGCATGATGTTTCCACCCCCATGCTTCACAGTAGGTGTGGTGTTCTTGGGCTGCAACTCAGTATTCTTCCTCCTCCAAACACGACGAGTTGACTTTATACCAAAGTTCTATTTTGGTTTCATCTGACCCCATGACATTCTCCCAATCCTCTGCTGTATCATCCATGTATCCATTTTGGTATAAACTCAACTCGTCGTGTTTGGAGGAAGAAGAATACTGAGTTGTATCCCAAGAACACCACACCTACTGTGAAGCATGAGGGTGGAAACATCATGCTTTGGGGCTGTTTTTCTGCTAAGGGGACAGGACGATTGATCCGTGAAGTGAAGTGAATTATATTTATATAGCGCTTTTCTCTAGTGACTCAAAGCGCTTTACATAGTGAAACCCCAATATCAAAGTTACATTTAAACCAGTGTGAGTGGCACTGGGAGCAGGGGGGTAAAGTGCCTTGCCCAAGGACACAACGGCAGTGACTAGGATGGCAGAAGCGGGAATCGAACCTGCAACCCTCAAGTTGCTGGCACGGCCACTCTACCAACCGAGCTATGCCGCCCCGTGTTAAGGAAAGAATGAATGGGGCCATGTATAGTGAGATTTTGAGCCAAAACCTCCTTCCATCAGTGAGAGCTTTGTATGGTTCACCAAATACTTATTTTCCACCATAATTTACAATTCTTAAAAATTCCTACAATGTGAATTCCTGGATTTTTTTTTCACATTCTGTCTCTCACAGTTGAAGTGTACCTATGATGAAAATTACAGACCTCTGTCATCATTTTAAGTGGGAGAACTTGCACAATCGGTGGCCGACTAAATACTTTTTTGCCCCACTGTATAGAAAGGCAAACGGTAAGTGCATCATGTAAAATTTTAGTGGAACCGCTAAAGTCAAACCAATTTCATAGGGAGTGTGAAAGTCAGCATAATACACCAGCTTACTAATGTTCAATGAGTCAATAGACTAGTGTTGTCCCGATACCAATATGTTGGTACCAGTACTAAAAATTGTTCATACTTTTCTAAATAAAGGGGACCATAAAAATTGTAATTATTGGCTTTCTTTTAACAAAAATTCTCAGGGTATATTAAACATATCCAATCCAATCCACTTTATTTATATAGCACATTTAAACAAGAAGAATGTTTCCAAAGTGCTGCACAGCCATGTTAAAAACAATATTAAAGGCCTACTGAAATGAGATTTTCTTATTTAAACGGGGATAGCAGGTCCATTCTATGTGTCATACTTGATCATTTCATGATATTGCCATATTTTTGCTGAAATAATTTAGTAGAGAACATCCACGATAAAGTTCGCAACTTTTGGTGCTAACAGAAAAGCCCTGCCTTTACCGGAAGTTGCAGACGATGACGTCACATTTTGATGGCTCCTCACATATTCACATTGTTTTTAATGGGGGCCTCCGACAAAAACAGCTATTCGGACCAAGAAAACGACAATTTCCCCATTAATTTGAGCGAGGATGAAAGATTTGTGTTTGAGGATATTGATAGTGACGGACTACAAAAAAAAAATAAGTTAAAAAAAAAACGCGATTGCATTAGGACGGATTCAGATGTTTTTAGACACATTTACTAGGATAATTCTGGGAAATCCCTTATCTTTCTTTTGTGTTGCTAGTGTTTTAGCGAGTTTAACAGTACCTGATAGTCGGAGGTGTGTGTCCACGGGTGTGTTGACGCCAATGTCTCAGGGAAGTCGACGGCAGCTTTATGGACGGCACAAGCTCAGCTGATCTCCTGTAAGAAGCGACTTTTTACCACAATTTTCTCACCGAAACCTGCTGGTTGACAAGTGGTCGTGATCCATATTTGCTCTGATCCATAGTAAAGTTTCACCTCCGGTAATTTTAAACAAGGAATCACCGTGTGTTTGTGTGGCTAAAGGCTAAAGCTTCCCAACTCGGTCTTTCTACTTTGCCTTCTCCATTATTAATTGAACAAATTGCAAAAGATTCAGCAACACAGATTTCCAAAATACTGTGCGGTTAAAGCAGACGACTTTTAGCTGTGTGTGTGTGCAGCGCTCATATTTCCTAACAGCCCGTGACGTCAAGCGTACACGTCATCATTATGCGACGTTTTTTAGAAGAAACTCCCGGGAAATTTAAAATTTCAATTTAGTAAACTAAAAAGGCCCTATTGGCATGTGTTGCAATGTTAATATTTCATCATTGATATATAATGTTTCAGACTGCGTGGTGGGTTTAAGTCGGCCTTTAAAAACAATATTATGCTCCACCAATGACTGAATAAAAACAAAAAATAAATAAATATAAAAACAATATACAAATTAATATGATTAAAAACTATTTTAAAGGGTAAAAGCAATTAAAACAGTAAAATAGAAATCAAAATGTATGAAAAAACAGAGGAGGACAGAGGACCACACAACTCGCGTAAGAATAAAAGTGGGTCTTAAGACGAGACTTAAAACACTCCAATGTGGAAGCACTTTGAACACGGATGGGCTGAGTGTTCCAGAGCTTAGGGCCAACCACAGAGAAGGCCCTGTCTCCCCTGGTCTTAAGTCTGGTCTTGGGCACTACGAGCTGGAACTGGCTCTCGGACCTAAAGAGTGCGGGCAGGAGTGTACATTTGGATGAGGTCCGAGATATACTGAGGTTCCAGTCCATGTAAAGATTTAAAAAAAAACAGCAATTTTTTAAAATCAATTCTAAAATGAACAAGGAGCCAGTGCAAACTCTGAAGAATTGTGGTCATATGCTGGCGTTTCCTGGCCCCTGTTAAAAGTCATGCTGCAGCGTTCTGGACTAACTGCAACCGGGAGAGAGCTTTTTGGCTAATGCCAGCATAAAGTGCATTGCAGTAGTCCAGGCCACTTGAAATAAAAGCATGCACGACTTGTCCAAAAAGGTTAAAAGATAAAAACGGTTTTACCTTTACTAAAAGATGAAGATGATAAAAACACCATTGACTTGTTTGTCAAGTTTAAAATCGCTGTCTATAGTAGCTTAGACAGCGATTTGGTTGTTACACTATTTTAACTTTGCACCATTAATACACAGGACCGGCTCCGAGCAAAAACACTATTCGGTAGTTTGGAGCCACAACGACTAGGGGCCACATGATTATAGGAACTGGTCACTCCAGTCGGTGACCATCACCAGGGTTGTCGTGCTCTTCGGGTCTTTGCTTGTGCAACTTTAATAGACTGCTATATGTTTCTTTTTGCAAGTTTGTACTTAAATAAAATAGTGAACATACTAGACAACTTGTCTTTTAGTAGGAAGTAAACAAACAAAGGCTCCTAAATAGTCTGCTGACATATGTAGTAACATATTGTGTCATTTTCCATTCTATTTTGTCAACATTAGGACAAGTTGTAGAAAATTAATTATTAATCTACTTGTTCATTTACTGTTAATATCTGCTTACTTTCTCTTTTAACATGTTGCATCTACACTTCTGTTAAAATGTAATAATCACTTATTCTTCTGTTGTTTGATACTTTACATTAGTTTTGGATGATACCACAAATTTGGGTATCAACTCGATACCAAGTAGTTACAGCATCATACATTGGTCATATTCAAAGTCCTCGTGTCCAGGGACATAGTTCCTGAGTTTATAAAAATAATATAAATATGAAGTGAAGTGAATTATATTTATATAGCGCTTTTCTCTAGTGACTCACAGCACTTTTACATAGTGAAAACCCAAAATCTAAGTTACATTCAAACCAGTGTGGGTGTTACTTTGAGCGGATGGGTAAAGTGTCAATGTCAGTGACTAGCATGGCGGAAGCAGGTATCGAACCTGGAACCCTCAGGTTGCTGGCACGGCCACCCAACCAACCAAGCTATATCGCCCCAATTTTTAAAAAAAACAAAAGAAGATGTTGTAATGCCGAAAAATATTGACGTCATCATAGTAGTATCGACGAGATACGCTACTGTACTTGGTATCATTACAGTGGATGTTAGGTGTAGATCCACCGATGGCGTTTGTTTACATTTTGAGGCCAGTGAGCTACGCTGTGTAGTAACGCATGTTAACTATTCCTCGTCCTGCAGGGATGATACTTGTAAGAAACGAATTTGTTGCCGTGGAGGCGAATATTAGTGATTTAGAAGTAGCTAAAACACTGCAGACAGCAGCTGGACTTTTAGCCATGTCTTAAAGCACCTCTTCCTGAGGGCGTTTCAGTGTTATAACTTCACCTTTATCTTCAGTTTTTAAGCCAAAATGCTTCCATTCTCCCTTTTCTGTCTACACACTGTCTGCTTGTAAGTACTCAGTGATTGTGCACTGCCGAACATGCTCCTCTGCTCGTAAACCAGCAATGACACGACGTGACGACGACCGGCGTGCCGGGGGTGGGGGGTATTTTTTTATGGTAGTATAGTACCGAATATGATTCATTAGTATCACGCTGCTATACTAATACCGGTCGGTATATTGTACAACCATACAATAGACTAACTTTAATTTGCCTTTTTCAACACAAAAAAGGCCCACACAAAACAGTCAAGCATCAGAACACGTTTTCAGAGGCGGTATAGTACCGAATATGATTCATTAGTGTCATGCTGCTATACTAATACCAGTATACCGTACAACCCTACAATAGACTAACTTTTATTTGCTTTTTTCAACACAAAAAAAGCCCACACAAAACAGTCAAGCATCAGAACACGTTTTCAGAGGCGGTATAGTACCGAATATGATTCATTAGTGTCATGCTGCTATACTAATACCAGTATACCGTACAACCCTACAATAGACTAACTTTTATTTGCTTTTTTCAACACAAAAAAAGCACACACAAAACAGTCAAGCATCAGAACACGTTTTCAGAGGCGGTATAGTACCGAATATGATTCATTAGTGTCATGCTGCTATACTAATATCAGTATACTGTACAACCCTACAATAGACTAACTTTTATTTGCCTTTTTCAACACAAAAAAGGCCCCAACAAAACAGTCAAGCATCAGAACATGTTTTCAGAGGCGGTATAGTACCGAATATGATTCATTAGTGTCATGCTGCTATACTAATACCAGTATACCGTACAACCCTGCAATAGACTAACTTTTGTTTGCCTTTTTCAACACAAAAAAGGCCCCATCAAAACAGTCAAGCATCAGAACATGTTTTCAGGGGCGGTATAGTACCGAATATTATTCATTTGTATCACGTTGCTATACTAATACCAGTCGGTATATTGTACAACCATACAATGGACTAACTTTAATTTGCCTTTTTCAACACAAAAAAGGCCCACACAAAACAGTCAAGCATCAGAACACGTTTTCAGAGGCGGTATAGTACCGAATATGATTCATTAGTGTCATGCTGCTATACTAATACCAGTATACCGTACAACCCTGCAATAGACTAACTTTTGTTTGCCTTTTTCAACACAAAAAAGGCCCCAACAAAACAGTCAAGCATCAGAACATGTTTTCAGGGGCGGTATAGTACCGAATATGATTCATTAGTGTCATGCTGCTATACTAATACCAGTATACCGTACAACCCTACAATAGACTAACTTTTATTTGCTTTTTTCAACACAAAAAAGGCCCACACAAAACAGTCAAGCATAAGAACACGTTTTCAGAGGCGGTATAGTACCGAATATGATTCATTAGTGTCACGCTGCTATACTAATACCAGTATACCGTACAACCCTACAATAGACTAACTTTTGTTTGCCTTTTTCAACACAAAAAAGGCCCCACACAAAACAGTCAAGCATCAGAACATGTTTTCAGAGGCGGTATAGTACCGAATATGATTCATTAGTGTCACGCTGCTATACTAATACCAGTATACCGTACAACCCTGCAATAGACTAACTTTTGTTTGCCTTTTTCAACACAAAAAAGGCCCCAACAAAACAGTCAAGCATCAGAACATGTTTTCAGGGGCGGTATAGTACCGAATATGATTCATTAGTATCACGTTGCTATACTAATACCAGTCGGTATATTGTACAACCATAAAATAGACTAACTTTAATTTGCCTTTTTCAACACAAAAAAGGCCCACACAAAACAGTCAAGCATCAGAACATGTTTTCAGAGGCGGTATAGTACCGAATATGATTCATTAGTGTCACGCTGCTATACTAACACCAGTATACCGTACAACCCTACAATAGACTAACTTTTGTTTGCCTTTTTCAACACAAAAAAGGCCCACACAAAACAGTTAAGCATCAGAACATGTTTTCAGGGGCGGTATAGTACCGAATATGATTCATTAGTGTCACGCTGCTATACTAATACCAGTATACCGTACAACCCTGCAATAGACTAACTTTTGTTTGCCTTTTTCAACACAAAAAAGGCCCCAACAAAACAGTCAAGCATCAGAACACGTTTTCAGGGGCGGTAGAGTACCGAATATGATTCATTAGTGTCACGCTGCTATACTAACACCAGTATACCGTACAACCCTACAATAGACTAACTTTTGTTTGCCTTTTTCAACACAAAAAAGGCCCCAACAAAACAGTCAAGCATCAGAACACGTTTTCAGGGGCGGTAGAGTACCGAATATGATTCATTAGTGTCACGCTGCTATACTAACACCAGTATACCGTACAACACTACAATAGACTAACTTTTATTTGCCTTTTTCAACACAAAAAAGGCCCCAACAAAACAGTCAAGCATCAGAACATGTTTTCAGATGCGGTATATTACCGAATATGATTCATTAGTGTCATGCTGCTATACTAATACCAGTATACCGTACAACCCTGCAATAGACTAACTTTTGTTTGCCTTTTTCAACACAAAAAAGGCCCACACAAAACAGTCAAGCATCAGAACATGTTTTCAGGGGCGGTATAGTACCGAATATGATTCATTATTGTCACGCTGCTATACTAATACCAGTATACCGTACAACCCTACAATAGACTAACTTTTGTTTGCCTTTTTCAACACAAAAAAGGCCCCACACAAAACAGTCAAGCATCAGAACATGTTTTCAGAGGCGGTATAGTACCGAATATGATTCATTAGTGTCACGCTGCTATACTAATACCAGTATACCGTACAACCCTGCAATAGACTAACTTTTGTTTGCCTTTTTCAACACAAAAAAGGCCCCAACAAAACAGTCAAGCATCAGAACATGTTTTCAGGGGCGGTATAGTACCGAATATGATTCATTAGTATCACGTTGCTATACTAATACCAGTCGGTATATTGTACAACCATAAAATAGACTAACTTTAATTTGCCTTTTTCAACACAAAAAAGGCCCACACAAAACAGTCAAGCATCAGAACATGTTTTCAGGGGCGGTATAGTACCGAATATGATTCATTAGTGTCACGCTGCTATACTAACACCAGTATATCGTACAACCCTACAATAGACTAACTTTTGTTTGCCTTTTTCAACACAAAAAAGGCCCACACAAATCAGTTAAGCATCAGAACATGTTTTCAGAGGCGGTATAGTACCGAATATGATTCATTAGTGTCACGCTGCTATACTAATACCAGTATACCGTACAACCCTACAATAGACTAACTTTTGTTTGCCTTTTTCAACACAAAAAAGGCCCCAACAAAACAGTCAAGCATCAGAACATGTTTTCAGGGGCGGTATAGTACCGAATATGATTCATTAGTGTCACGCTGCTATACTAAT
Source organism: Nerophis ophidion (assembly GCF_033978795.1). NCBI lineage: Eukaryota > Metazoa > Chordata > Actinopteri > Syngnathiformes > Syngnathidae > Nerophis > Nerophis ophidion. Next base: position 11,123,995 of record NC_084637.1, read on the forward strand.
ACCAGTATACCGTACAACCCTGCAATAGACTAACTTTTGTTTGCCTTTTTCAACACAAAAAAGGCCCCAACAAAACAGTCAAGCATCAGAACACGTTTTCAGGGGCGGTAGAGTACCGAATATGATTCATTAGTGTCACGCTGCTATACTAACACCAGTATACCGTACAACCCTACAATAGACTAACTTTTGTTTGCCTTTTTCAACACAAAAAAGGCCCCAACAAAACAGTCAAGCATCAGAACACGTTTTCAGGGGCGGTAGAGTACCGAATATGATTCATTAGTGTCACGCTGCTATACTAATACCAGTATACCGTACAACACTACAATAGACTAACTTTTATTTGCCTTTTTCAACACAAAAAAGGCCCCAACAAAACAGTCAAGCATCAGAACATGTTTTCAGAGGCGGTATATTACCGAATATGATTCATTAGTGTCATGCTGCTATACTAATACCAGTATACCGTACAACCCTGCAATAGACTAACTTTTGTTTGCCTTTTTCAACACAAAAAAGGCCCACACAAAACAGTCAAGCATCAGAACATGTTTTCAGGGGCGGTATAGTACCGAATATGATTCATTATTGTCACGCTGCTATACTAATACCAGTATACCGTACAACCCTACAATAGACTAACTTTTGTTTGCCTTTTTCAACACAAAAAAGGCCCACGAAAGAACAGTGAAGCATCACAACACTTTTCTATTGTTTTCATGTTTAACTAGTTAATATAACATTAACTTAATTGTGTATCAATTATCAATTTCTTCTCGACTTGTATTGAATGCATTCCTATAAGTTACTCTGAAATCTTGCTCATGTGAACGTATTGCTACATTTTTTTTATATTGAAATCTTTAAAATCCAACTTGCAAGTCACAAAATGTTTTTTTTTTAAAAAGGTTTTTTTTTATGGACAACATTGGTTTATTATTATTATATTTATTCCCGGTTTGGGCACTGGTAAAAGTAATATTTTTTCACCAACATTGGATAAAATGTAAACTATACACAACTATTATGTATGACAGTTTTCTGTGCGAAATATTGTTTGACATTTAGGGTTCCACTGTCAATGTATCATGTATGCATGGCCATTTTTCACATCCCAAAGTTATTCCCAATGTCCACTGGTAGCCTCAGAGTTTGTCCATCGCATCACATGCATCTCCACCTGAGGCTACAATGTCTTGTGAACCAATGTAACTCCAGTTCCATCCATGTCTCACCCACCTGTCCCAATTCCCTTCTTTGAGAAGATAAAGTAGAGCCTGTCAGTGCTCTCTCTGCGGAGGAGCGGCAGCAGGATGAGGAGGAAGTTGCCGGTTGCCAGGAAGAAGTGACATGTGAGCACCCGGGCTCTCTGCTTTTAGAGCAGACAGATTTGGTAACAGAACCGCAGGCTTTAGGCTGCGAGCAAGTCCAAACACCCGAGGGTCTCAATGGAGGAAGTCCTCACAGGGAGCAAAGTCCATCCCAAGAAGGTGTGTGAGTGTGCAGTTTGCACAAACAGGGCTGATTCCGTGTGTGTTTGTGTGCGTGTGTGTGTGTGTGTGTGTGTGTGTGTGTGTGTGTGTGTGTGTGTGTGTGTTTGAGCGCATGGGATTTATTTATTTTTTTTGCACGTTTCCTTTTGCTTTCTGCAAATTTGCTGCACTTATAGATCCTAAAGCTTGTCCATGGTCATTATTTTTTTGTTTTTTCATAGTGCCATTTTCTTTTACGTGGACTGTTATTGCCATAAGGCTGTTGTCGGTGTGTTGCCAGCTGCATTACAAATGCAACTACCACTTGTCACACCGCAGATGTGTGTTTGTTTGGCGCAGAATATTGTGGTGCAGTCTGAAGAACAGCGACTTGTGTTGTTGCTTCCAGAACCATTATTGAAAGTGATTTTCTCTGGTTCTTACTTTGAATTGCATTTTGTCTTTGTTGCATTTTAAAGCAATGGGGGATGTCATCTTCCTATTGTTACAACCATCACACCGTGATCATGAAAATCAGACTCGTGGGATATTTATCTCTTTTCTGTCCTTTCAACAACTTACTTAAAACTTCAAAATCTAATCAAATTAATTACAAACCTATTAGTGTAGTTTTAGTGGGGGTGTATTTAGAAGTCAGTTATTTTTTTGTTGCCCTATTTACCTATGTTGGTGGTAATGGTTAGTTTATTCCAATTATCCATCCATCCATTTTCCAGCATGCTTAACCCAATTTCATTAGGTAAAAATGTTTGCACTTTCATCATTCAAAACGACTAAATCTGGAGGAAAAAGAAGCAGATTTTAATCCTACCTTATCTCCGTTTCTCAGTAATTACTGATCGTCTGTTCACTTCCTATGTTGAGTGTTCCCGTGTTACCATTTTCTCATAGGGATAGGGAAAAATAAAAAATGTTCAATAACACATGCTGTAGATAGCGTATTAAGTCGGGTAGCGATATCAGTCAGATATCAGAAAAAAAATGTATATCTGCTCGCATACACAAACCCCGTTTCCATATGAGTTGGGAAATTGTGTTAGATGTAAATATAAACGGAATACAATTATTTGCAAATTATTTTCAACCAATATTCAATTGAATGCACTACAAAGACAAGATATTTGATGTTCAAACTCATAAACCTAATTTTTTTTTTTTGCAAATAATTAAATTAGAATTTAATGGCTGCAACACTTGCCAAAGTAGTTGGGAAAGGGCATGTTCACCACAGTGGTACATCGCCTTTTCTTTTAACAACACTCAATAAACGTTTGGGAACTGAGGAAACTAATTGTTGAAGCTTTGAAAGTGTAATTCTTTCCCATTCTTGTTTTATGTAGAGCTTCAGTCGTTCAACAGCCCGGGGTCTCTGCTGTCGTATTTTATGCTTCGTAATGCGCCACACATTTTCGATGCGAGACAGGTCTGGACTGCAGGCGGGCCAGGAAAGTACCCGCACTCTTCTTTCACGAAGCCACGCTGTTGTAACAAGTGCTGAATGTGGCTTGGCATTGTCGTGCTGAAATAAGCAGGGGCGTCCATGAAAAAGACGGTGCTTACATGGCAGCATAAGTTGTTCCAAAACCTGTATGTACCTTTCAGCATTAATGGTGCCTTCACAGATGTGTAAGTAGTTACCCATGCCTTGGGCACTAATGCACCCCCATACCATCACAGATGCTGGCTTTTGAACTTTGCTTCGATAACCGTCTGGATTTTTTGCTACCCCTTTGGTCCGGATGACACGATGTCGAATATTTCCTAAAACTATTTGAAATGTGGACTCGTCAGACCACAGAACACTTTTCCACTTTGCATCAGTCCATCTTAGATGATCTCTGGCCCAGATAAGCCGGGGGCGTTTTTGGATGTTGTTGATAAATAGCTTTCGCTTTGCATAGTAGAGCTTTAACTTGCACTTACAGATGTAGCGACAAACTGTATTTAGTGACGGTGGTTTTCTGAAGTGTTCCTGAGCCCATGTGGTGATATCCTTTAGAGATCGATGTCGGTTTTTGATACAGTGTCGTCTGAGGGATCGAAGGTCACGGTCATTCAATGTTGGTTTCCGGCCATGCCGCTTATGTGGAGTGATTTCTCCAGATTCTCTGAACCTTTTGATGATATGGACTGTAGATGTTGAAATCCCTAAATTTCTTGCAATTGCACTTTAAGAAACGTTGTTCTTAAACTGTTTTACTATTTGCTCACACAGTTATGGACAAAGCATATTTATAGCATATTCAACTGAATATGGGTTGAAAATGATTTGCAAATCATAGTATTCCGTTTATATTTACATCTAACACAATTTCCCAACTCATATGGAAACGGGGTTTGTAAAATATCCAGCATAAGCTCCGATACAAGCAGTCCTGCAGGCAGTTAATGTCTAAATGTCCTCCAAAAACCACACAATGTCAGTATTTTCTTGTATTTCGGTAAAGTCATTTACAAAAGGTAAACATGATACCCTACAAGGGACTAGCAGCTACACAACAGCTAAGCACACAATCTAAATGTGTGTCCTCAATTGAACAATATTGCTGTATAAAACATGACGTGTCAATATAAACAAATATCAAATAACTGCAGTTACATACTACTTACGGATACAAAGTCTCCAAGGCAAAAGTATTATAGAAATTATCCAGTTACAAACGTGTCCACATCATTAAATTAACCGCATATCATATCTGATCAGTATCAGTATTGGTTACTGCTCAAGGCTTCAATATTGGAAGTCCTACACTCAATGGAAAAATCAGTAATTCCAGGAGTTAATACTGACATAAACATTGTGTAATGAGTAAATAAATATATATGGAATATATAATGACTTGTTATATAAATTAGGGCTGGGCAATATGGCCTTTTATTAATATGTTAATATTTTTAAGCCATGTCACGATATATATCTTGATATTTTGCCTTAGCCTTGAATGAACACTTGATACATATAATCACAGCAGTATGATGAATCTGTGTCTATATTAAAACATTCTTGTTCAGACTGCATTAATATATGCTCTTTTTAAACTTTCATGCAGAGAAGGAAACCACAATTAAGTCAATTTACCAACACTGTATTTATTAAACAGTTATTAAGCATTGGCACAAACATTCATGTCATTTCAAATCAGAAAGTGCAAAATTGTCAGAGACGTTTTAAAACGAGCTATGAGTGCACGTTTGTGCATGATGTCACTAAGATGACATATCAAAACAACACTAAATTAAAGTGCACTTTTTGTACAGAATGCAAATACAATAGTTTAAAACAAATAAAGTGCACTTTTGTGCATGATGTCACACAAGATATTTCAATAACTGTCAAATTAAAATGAGCTGCATAAAATTAAATCAAATCTGTTGACTATTTTTTTCATACGGTGTAGATCTGGAAATGGTTGTTTTCGGCATTTTGTGGGTATGGCACCGAACGGAGATGTTGACATGCGGAGTTTGAAGCAATCTTCATTCTCTAGCGGGTGTCTTTTCAAATGATGCTACAAATTAGCAGTAGGTGCTACTTTTTGTAGCAACGCTTTTGCCGCATACTCCTACGACATTTTCCCGCTTGAAGCCAAACCACCACCAGCCGATGGACCCCGTGCTGTTTTTCTTAAGAAATAATTCTTCCTTCATTTGTTACCAGATTGGCACCTTCTTTCTCTCGTATTACCACTCCGCTAGCATCACAGCAAATGTTAGCCATGCTGCTACCTCTCTAATCTGTGAGGGCGTATGACGGGACAGTATGTGACATATGTAAGAAGGTGCGCTTGTTTTAAGTCTCTGTGAGAAGGAGAGACAAGAAAGAGTGGGAAAAGCCTTTCTCATAACATGGACTTTGGGGTTGGTTTTCCTGGAAGGCAAAGGAAAGTTGGCGCGGGCAAGGCGTGAAGGTAAAGACGTATTTATTAATTGTTAGAAAAAAAGGAACAAAAGGCACGCGCAAGGCGGAAGTACAAAAACTTGGCTAATGAACAAAAACTTGCACAAATGCAGAAACTATGAACATGAAACAAAACTCGATAACTGTGGCGTGAAGAAACAAAAACTTACGTGGCATGGCAAGAAGCATAACTATGGAGTGTATCAGATATATCAGGGGTGCCCATTACGTCGATCGCGAGCTACCAGTCGACCGCGGGGGGTGTGTCAGTCAATCTCCAGTCAGGCTTTTAAAAAGAATAGACCTAAAAATTTGTGATCATCAATCTTCACCAAGACGTCACTTAAATGACATTCGCGGTACCGGAGGGTCTTGTGGGATGACGCTGGCTACGGCAAGATCATTATTATGAAAATATGACCGAGAGGAAGGCGAGAAACACTTTTTATTTCAACAGACTCTCGCGCCGTACCTTCCGTCAAAACTCTAAAGGCCGACTGCACATTTCCTATCTTCACAATAAAAGCCCTGCTTCATGCTGCCTGCGCTAACTAAATACAGAGTCTCGGAAAACTGGCGTGCACAAGCGATCCCTCAGAAAGCTGGCGTGCACATCACTTGTGCACGCCAGCTTTCCGAGACTCTTATTTTGTTAGCGCAGGCAGCATGAAGCAGGGCTTTTATTGTGAAGATAGGAAATGTGCAGCCAGCGTCATCTCACAAGACCCTCGGGTGCCGTGAATGTCAATCAAGCAAGCTACGGAATTTGCCGCCAATGTTCTTTTTGTAAAGTGTATGGAAGCTGGATGAATTAGATGCCAAAAACCAACCACTTTCATGTGGTATTGTACAGAAAGGACAACTTTTTTTCTCCTCCATTTGAAAATGTGGGCGTTATCATCATTACTGTCTGATTCCAATCAATGCAAGTCATCAGAATCAGGTAATACACCAACTTATATCCTTGTCTTTGTGAAAGAAAGACATCTATATGTGTTACACATGCTTGTATTATCATTAAACACATTTAACTTGTTTACAAAAATGTCTCTTTCATAAATAAATAAATATAAATGATATATATAAATGAGGTAGATCCCCTCGAGTTGGTCAATTGAAAAGTAGCTCGCCTGCAGAAAAATTGTGGGCACCCCTGAGATATATAGTCACCAGGCTGACTTCCTGGCAACTTTCGGTTTGGGTAATAGTTACATGATTAGTCAAAACAGGTGTGTGACTTAGGGACAGGTGAAAACTAACAAAACCATTGAGTGTAAAAATAGGAACTAATGGAGTCTTGAAGTAAACTAACAAAATTAAACAAAATATGATCATCAAGACATGACAGCCTGTAGTGTAATGCCCGCAGCTAAAAGCAACTGCGTGAGAACGTATACTCAAATATCACGATATAGTCATTTTCTATATCGCACAGAGACAAACCCGCGATATATCGAGTATATCGATATATATCGCCAAGCCCTAATATAAATTATAAATCAATGACTTAAAATTCAATTATGACAGACACTATGGTTTCCTATGCGTGAACAATTAAGCGATCAATTAATTAATCAGCGAGTGTGGTTTGATAGTAATTATACAAAATCATGTCATCAAAGTATTTACTTCATAGTCAGAGCTGGACACATAGCGCTAGCTGGGCTGTGGGATGAAAAACTATATATAATTAGTTTTACAGTTCTGGATTAAATCCTGTAAATATAATCAAGTAATTGCTCTCAGGCTGACCAGTTTTTGTCAACCCACCTGTATTCCTTCCATAAGAACTCAATAGTACGTTTGTACTTTTATCCATCTAACATCATGCAAGTCATAACGTCATTGCAGTCGTGCACGTGCGACCCGGTGGGTGCACTGCCGAGTGTGTTTGGAGAGCGACTGTTTCTGTGTGCACAAGGCCTTGGCTTGGCTGTCGTTGCTCAGCTTTAATGGAAGCCGCTTATAGCTAACTTGACTCAGCACAAAACTGTACACTTTCCTTCAAACCTGCAGTTCAATCAGAAGAAAGTGTCCGAATGGAGATAACGGAGGCTGTGGAGGGCAAGGGAGCCACCTTTGCGATTAAATCCAATTCAAACGTTGGTGCTGAATTCATGACCACAGGTGATACTTGTATGAAGTCGGGATCAAAAACCTACTTTGAGTTGGTCACAGCATCAGATATGGCGATAAGTGAAGGTGAAGATCAGCACGGCAATGCAACAAGGGAAGTAAAAGCACAGAGATCAAGAGCCTTGTCCGAAAGCTGGTCCCCAGTCACCAAAGGTTCAGAGAAATGTTTCCCCGTGTTGCCTTCATCTGATTTAATCATAACCTTACCTGAGAAACACACCTACCATCAACTACCTACTGATCCACACACTTCTGAGCAATCAAGCACCTATTGTGATACTTCAGACCGAGCAGGCGACCTCGCTCGCACCTCCCGGCAGATTGATGGCATAAGACGAAAGTCAATGCCCGCCAATGTTCTCCGTAGCTCTTTGGCCAATCTCACCCTTGGAGAGCAGACTTCAAACCTGCTGGGTGATGAAAGACAACTGCAGGACCTGGGTTACTCTGGACCCATGCCTTCCCCTGCTGACAAGCCGAGTCCAGAAGACTCGTCCTATTCTTGTTTTCCTGCGATAGAGGTCCAAGTGGACAATCTTGGAGCTACTGAAGTGGAAGGTAGTCATAAAGTGTTTAACCATGGAATAGCCCAAAAAGGGCCTGTACGGGTGATACTTGAAAGGGCTGTGAACATTGGAATTAAACCGGATCGCCTAAAAATCCCAAAGACCACTCCAAAAGACAGACTGACCGAATTACGTTTGGAGAGCGGTCTACCTGATGATGTGAAAATCCAACCAATTCCCGAAGTAGATGTTGAAAGAGACTCCTCAAGAGAGGCCTCTCCTGTCCCGCCTGGTAGTTCCTTCATATTTACGTCTTTAGACACTGACAGTCAGGTTCCCTTGACTCTCACCTCACCCAAAAGCCTGGGTAGTGCCTCTGAAGGAATACCATTGTCTGGAGAGAAGACAAAGAAGGTGTCAGCTAAGCCTGATGGGATTAATACCCGACCAAGAGAAAAACCTGAGCAGGAAAACAAGGGCAAAAAAATGCCAGGTGATCACGGGACCACTGCAAGATCAGAAACAAGAGAAATGGAGGAACTCCCCAAAGCCCTAAAGCCCTCAGATGGGAAGAGTATATTCTACTTACAGAAAGACTCTCCTAAGCCACAATTACCCTCTCCAAGTATAATTATACCTCAAACACAAGTGGAAGAGGATGATGATGCTGAGATTGCTGAAGAGCCACAGGAGATAAAATATGATGCTGGAATAAATCTGCTCTCTAAAGAGGATCAGGCTGAACCTGAGATGCTTGAATTGGAAAACCACAGCATTGAGAAATGCAACACCTCTGTGGGCTCTGATGACCCATCACTGCCACAGCGGCAAACGGGTAACGTGAAGGAGATGCTTGGTTCGGATGTTGAAGAGAAGAAGACAAATACGGAGAACAGATTTAACAGAATAAGTCAGAAGTCGGAAGTCACCAGTCAAGCTGTTCATGAAGAAGAAGCTGCGGACGTCCCACGCAGTAGTTGGATTTGTTCAAAAGGTACTGAGAATAAATATCTTGTGACACAAAGTGGAACCTCTAACGTGGAACAAAATCCGTTTGGAGAGACAGGATGTTTTCGATTCCAATACAGAAGTTAATGGAAATATAAATAGCCTGATCCAGTTTTTATGTAAAAAGCTTTAATACAATTTGTTCTGTCGGTTTTCTAAACGTCCAAATTATTATCTGTTTTGAATATCTTTGCGGTGCCTCGAGATACAAGTTAAACTTTTTTGTGACGCAGATTGTACCTGGAAAAACTAGTATTGCGAAACAGCATTTCCCATTGAAATTAATTGAAATAGCTTGGCCCCCCAAACCAGCATAATTTTAACACGGGACATGCCTTTTTAAAAAGAAAAACAAACTTTTAGATATCAAATATTGGATAAAAACAATATATTATAAACAACTACAGTAGTTTTATGGAGTACAGTACAGCATTTGCCTTGGAGAGCAGACTTCTCCAGTATCTCCTTCAAGCTGCTTCTCCGTCAAACACACTATCAACAGCGTCTTCATATTTTCATAGATAAATGTTCACTGTTTGGATATTACTTTAACGGCCTTGGATGGCGTTGGACTCTTTCTGCTTCAGTATGGGGCAGACTATCAGTGATACACTCGAATTGCTTCACCAAGTTGGCAACACGCTTGTGACAGATTCTTGCCGTCGCGTGGGTTCCCAGGACCATCAAGGAAGGACATTGCTTGAGCAGGTGTAGACTTCTTTATTTTTCAATGAAGAAAATCTTTTTCTGGTAACTTTTCAGTTGCCCGCATCGTTTGCCTCTCGCTCTCTTCCGCATTGGATGCGCTGCGTCTTCTGGCTCTCGTGTCTCTCGTTTCTCTTCCGCCTCTCGTGCTGCTGATACCCTTTTATACAGCGAGAGGAGATTCATTAATAGTGTACAGGTGCGCAACCCCCGCACCTGATCTCGATTGCGGCGTCTGTGCCGGCGCGCCCCGCCTCGCCGCTCGCCGTCCACGCCTCCATCTTGGGCCCTCCCCCGCCGACGGACCGCCAGCCCCGCCTCTCCACAGCGCTCGATCGTGGTTTTTGATTATTTCTTTAATTCAGTGAATGTCATCCACTTCTTCTTAGCACTGTCCTTCATACTCATTTGTTCCAATGTTTGGAAAAACAAAGTTATGTCCATATCTAGCTATAAGTTACACTATATTGTTGTTTTGATCTGGGTACACTATGGCATTTGCTACACCAACTAGTGGTGGGAGGCTCATTACCCAAATTTTTGCTCGGAACCTGAAACGTAATATATAGCCGAGAGACGACTCGCACCCAAAAAAAAAACTAGTAAGCTGGAGCACTCTTATCTCGAGGTACCACTGTACAATGTTTGAAATGTAGTCGACCCCCGTTGAAAGTCACTATGAGATGGTAGAAATACTTTGCTTTTACTATGGGTGTAACGGTACACAAAAATTTCAGTTCAGTACGTACCTCGGTTTAGTGGTCACGGTTCGGTTCATTTTCGGTACAGTAAGAAAACAACAAAATATTAATTTTTGGGTTATCTATTTTCCAAATTTGTAAACAATGGCTTTATCCTTTTAACATTGGGATCACTGTAATAATTCTGCCCACGTTAATCAACATTAAACTGCCTCAAATTGTTGCTCGGAATAAATAAAATGACAAAACGTTTCTTCTACATATAAAAAGTGCAACATTAAACCGTTTCAATTCAACTCATCATGCTTAATTTATCACAGCATTTGGGAAGCATGTAGTTGATTTTTATTATGTGAATTATATTTTTATCAACGTATGATAGCAGGGACCCTGCCATTCAAAGCTTTTCTGTCTGTAAAACACACACACATCGCACAATGAGCTAACACACACTGCAAAATGAGCTAACGTTACACTAAAAGATAATTAGCCTTCACCTCAAGCCAGAACTGCCAGCGAGCTGAGCTGCAGTTTAAGTTTCTAGAAGGAAGGTAGAAGGGAGGTGTTTATTATAAAGTAAAATGTAGAAATAATGTATAAAACCGATAAAATAGACTGTACGACAAACAACTACAGTAGTTTGTTGAAGTAATGTAATAATAATGTGCAGCATTTACTAGGGGTGTAACGGTACACAAAAATTTCGGTTCGGTACGTATCTAGGTTTGGAGGTCAAGGTTCGGTTCATTTTCGGTACAGTAAGAAAACAGCAACATATATTTTTTGGGGTTATTTATTAACCAAATGTGTAAACAATGGCTTTATCCTTTTAACATTGGGAACACTATAATAATTATTCCCACGTTAATCAACATTAAACTGCCTCAAATTGTTGCTCAGATTAAATAAAATGACAAAAAAAATTTCTACTAAAAAGTTAAACAGTTTCAAGTCAACTCACCATGCTTAATTTATCACAGCATTTGGGAAGCCTGTAGTTGATTTTTGTTATGTAAATGTTATATTTTTATCAACATGTGATAGCTGGGACCCTGCCATTCAAAGCTTTTCTGTCCGTGAAACACACACACACACCGCTCAATGAGCTAACACACACACTGCAAAATGAACTAACGTTACACTAAAAGATAATTAGCCTTCACCTCAAGCCAGAACTGCCAGCGAGCTGAGCTGCAGTTTATGTTTCTAGAAGGGAGGTGTTTATTATCATTTGGGGAGAGTACGCTGCCTTATGCTCACCTGCTAAACACCTATCTGCTCGACGCTGAAGCATTTTACATGCGCTCTGAATATGCACTGCTGATTGGCTGTCACCGCTATATATGTAACCAATCAGATGGTTGTGTGGGTGGGACAATGCTGGGTGCTGAGACAGAGGCAGAAGAAGCAAAGCAGCTTGTTAAGACTTTAGCTAAGAAACTCGTTCGGTACACCCACATACCGAACCGAACCCCCCGTACCCAAACGTTTCAAAAGAAATACATGTACTGTTACACACCTAGCTTTTACGTAGTGCAGATGTACTTCAGTTTTCGTAGACCAATTCGGACAAAAAACAATGCAAAAATGAGGCATAATAATAAATGACAAAAGAAATGAATAAATCAACATTAATTTTATTTTTATCAAAGACTTTTTGGTGCAAACTGCCAGAGCGAGTCCCACGCCACCTTCATACCGTTCTTTGACTTCCTCAATAGTGTTCCTCAACTTTTTTTAATCCAAGTGCTGGCACTCGCAACTTTCTTTGGACCCATGGTCGCTTATTTCTCAGTCTTACTCAATTAAACATAAACAGAGAGCGAGACACCAGCACATGGGATTATTTGTTTGGGTGGAGGGATACGCAGGCATACGCACTAGTTTTGTTATATGCAATATTTATAAGTCATAACAGGATCGTCATCGACATTTTTCATGACAATTTAAAAACTCAAATACAAAGATTTATTTTGCTGCATTACAAATCGACCAACCTCATCCAGGGTGTTCAACTTGAGAGGTTCCACTGTTTCTTCAATATTAACACGTGATCATAATCTAGCATTGTGGCGCATTGGCTCCTCTTTTGACGCCTCTCTGCTTCAGATAATGACAAAACTATCATGACAAAGCAAATCGGCGCCCTTCCCCCAACCCGGGGTGTGCCCAGGGGGGACTCGCCCGCTAAACAGGCCCCTGGCAGAGGAATTAAAGTATCACGGAAAGTTCCCAACTTTCATCCAAAAGAGGAGATGAAGAAGAAAAAAGGTTACACTTCATTTGTATTAATGCTCTGTGTTTGTGTCAATGACACCACGGCAACCGCCTCGCAGTGTTGTGGTTAATCCTGTCTCTCCTCTCTGCTAGTAGGTGTCGTGCGGAGGGCGGACCATCATAAGGTCTCCGCCCTCCAGAGTCGAAAAGGTGTAGCCAAAGCGGTGGCCAAACGCCCTCGGCCCGCTCCGCTTCACGCCCCTGCTAGACGCAAAGGTGAACACTTGTCACCGGGATTTCTGCACCATGGATCGAGAGAGTGCCAGTAAAAAGCAGTGGGATTGATTAAAAGGAGATGATGCGGTTAAAAAAATGGCTTCAAAACTGGCCATAGGGTTATTGATGACTGCTCTCTATCTATTGGTGACTGTAAGCAGGTGCACTGTGGCTGGCAAACATCATGTGCTGCAAATCCTTCTTTCTTCTGCTTCATATTTCAGATATGTTTTGCACTTAGTTTTCTATGATTGTCATACTGGTTCACAGTAATGTTCCGGTTTTACTTTTCTTTTTTTTTTCTTCTGGCTATTTGACTTGTTTTGCTGTTTTGTGTGAAGAGACTGACCACAATGTTGACCTGGGTATGGATGCAGGATTTCATCTGAGCTGCTGAGTTTTGACACCCTGCATTCCCAAATTGCTCCCCCTGTTGCCTGATATTTGCCATTACAGCAAGTCTGTTGTGTCTCTGCAGGCGTTGAAAGCAACCAGCCTTTAAGTGTCCACCAGTCCAGGGAGAGACCAACTGTAAGTGCCTGCTTTTTTTCTCTCTGTATATTGCATGAAAACGTTTTTTTTGCATGTGTGTCTTTCATTCTGTGTTGCATGCCAGCCTCTGTCTTTGCATCTGTCTCGTCAGAGAAACTCTGTAAGTATAGATATCATCTATATAAAAGTGGATATCCTTCTTCGTTAATCTTCTTTAATCTTCTTTATAGTTGTACCTCAATGTACGATCTTAAAGGCCTACTGAAACCCACTACTACCAACCACGCAGTCTGATAGTTTATATATCAATGATGAAATATTAACATTGCAACACATGCCAATACGGCCTTTTTAGTTTACTAAATTACAATTTTAAATTTCCTGGGAGTTTCTTGTTGAAAACGTCACGGAATGATGACGTGTACACAAGACGTCACAGGTTTTAAGGAAATATGAGCGCTGCACACACACACAGCTAAAAGTCGTCTGCTTTAACGGAATAATTACACAGTCATTTGAACATTTGTGTTGCTGAATCTTTTGCAATTTGTTCTATTAATATTGGAGAAGTCACAGTAGAAAGATGGAGGTGGGAAGCTTTAGCCTTTAGCCACACAAACACACGGTGATTCCTTGTTTAAAATTCCCGGAGGTGAAACTTTCCTATGGATCAGAGCGCGGTCAAGCCAACATGGATCCTAACAAATGTCAACCAGCAGATTTCGGTGAGAAAATTGTGGTTGAAAAGTCAGTTCTTACCGGAGAAAAGCTGAGCGTGTGCCTTTAAAGGCTTACTGAAATGAGATTATCTTATTTAAACGGGGATAGCAGGTCCATTCTATGTGTCATACTTGATCATTTCGCGATAAGGCCATATTTTTGCTGAAAGGATTTAGTAGAGAACATCGACGATAAAGTTTGCAACTTTTGGTCGCTGATAAAAAAGCCTTGCCTGCAGACGATATGCGCGTGACGTCATGGGTTGTGGAGCTCCTCACATCCTCACATTGTTTACAATCATAGCCACCAGCAGCGAGAACGATTCGGACCGAGAAAGCGACGATTTCCCCATTAATTTGAGCGAGGATGAAAGATTCGTGGACGAGGAAAGTGAGAGTGAAGGAGTAGAAAAAGAAAAAAAAGACGAGGGCAGTGGGACCGATTCAGATGTTATTAGACAAATTTACTAGGATAATTCTGGAAAATCTCTTATCTGCATATTGTGTTACTAGTGTTTTAGTGAGATTATGTGGTCGTACCTGTACAACCTGAAGGTCGGCCCCACACCTTTCTTCAGCACCAGTCGACGGGTGGTGGCGATGCCCATCTCTGCCCTTCGCAATGGACCCTATTCGAAACACGATCTTTCGAAATGATCGCTGCATAATACACTGTACTTTGTGTGTGTGGTCCAATCCAACAGTGTTCGCTTGACATCTCACATTCCATAATAAAGCTTGACTCATCTTTCGGGAATGTAAACAATGAAACACCGGCTGTGTTTGTGTTGCTAAAGGCGGCCGTAATACACCGCTTCCCACCTACAGCTTTCTTCTTTGACGTCTCCATTATTCATTGAACAAATTGCAAAAGATTCAGCTCTAAAGAGTCCATAATACTGTGGAATTATGCGATGAAAACAGACGACTTATAGCTGGGAACGGTGCTTGAACAACATGTCTTCTACAAGGCGTGACGTCACGCACACGCGTCATCATACCGCGACGTTTTAGCATGATACTTCCGCGGGAAATTTAAAATCGCAATTTAGTAAACTAAACCGGCCGTATTGGTACGTGTTGCAATGTTAAGATTCCATCATTGATGTATAAACTATCAGACTGCGTGGTCGGTAGGAGTGGGTTTCAGTAGGCCTTTAATTGGTTCTGTCACAGAGCTCTTAACTTAAAACACTTCAAGAAACAATCTCAAGTCAACATCACCCTTTGAAATCAATTTATTTGGTGCTTGCCTTCCCCTAACAGCACAATTTTAACATGTAAAGTTCAAAGAAGAAATAATGTATAAAACCGATAAAATAGACTGTATGACAAACAACTACAGTAGTTTGTTGAAGTAATGTAATGTGCAGCATTTACTAGGGGTGTAACGGTAAACAAAAATTTCGATTCGGTACGTACCTCGGTTTGGAGGTCAAGGTTCAGTTCACTTTTGGTACAGTAAGAAAACAACAAAATCTTTTTTTTTTGGGTTATTTATTTATTG
This sequence comes from Nerophis ophidion, assembly GCF_033978795.1. Classification (NCBI taxonomy): domain Eukaryota; kingdom Metazoa; phylum Chordata; class Actinopteri; order Syngnathiformes; family Syngnathidae; genus Nerophis; species Nerophis ophidion. The sequence goes on from NC_084637.1 coordinate 11,139,656, forward strand.
GGTTATCTATTTTCCAAATTTGTAAACAATGGCTTTATCCTTTTAACATTGGGAACACTATAATAATTCTGCCCACGTTAATCAACATTAAACTGTCTCAAATTGTTGCTCAGATTAAATAAAATGACAACTTTTCTTCTACATATAAAAAGTGCAACATTAAAAAGTTTTAAGTCAACTCATCATGCTTAATTTATCACAGCATTTGGGAAGCCTGTAGTTGATTTTTATTATGTAAATGTTATATTTTTATCAACATGTTATAGCAAGGACCCTGCCATTCAAAGCTTTTCTGTCTGTAAAACACACACACACACCGCACAATGATCTAACACACACACCGCAAAATGAGCTAACGTTACGCTAAAAGCTAATTAGCCTTCACCTCAAGCCAGATCCGCGAGCGAGCTGAGCTGCGGTTTAAATTTCTAGAAGGTCAACGGGCTCATAATGATGTTAATAGTAGTTGACTGGGAGGTGTTTATTATCATTTGGGGAGAGTACGTTGCCTTATGCTCACCTGCTAAACACCTTTCTGATCGACGCTGAAGCATTTACTCCATGCGCTCTGAATACTCACTGCTGATTGGCTGTTACCGCTCTGAATACGCACTGCTGATTGGCTGTTACCGCTATGTATGTAACCAATCAGATGGTTGTGTGGGTGGGACAATGCTGGGTGCTGAGATAGAGGCAGAAGAAGCAAAGCAGCTTGTTAAGACTTTGACTTAGAAACTCGTTCGGTACACCCCCGTACCGAAACGGTTCAATACAAATACACGTACCGTTACACCCCTAGCATTTACCTTGGAAAGTGGACTTCTACAATATTGCTTTCAAGCTGTTTCTCCTTCAAACCATCAGCAGCTTTTCTATATTTTCATGGATAAATGCTCATCGTTTGGATATTATTCCAACGTTCTTGGCTGGTGTTATCGTCTTAATCTGTTTCAGCATGGAGCAGACTAGCAAGTGCAATGCTCCAACTTCTTTACCGAGTCTACTGCACACTTTATTGTGTTTTTGATTATTTATTTCTTTAATTCAATGAATATCATCCACTTCATTGTTTCAGCACGGTCCTTTTTGCTTGCAACTCATAGCATAACAATTAGTCGAGACAGTTCTTATCTGAAAACACTCATAAAGCCAAACTGGACTTTTCTTGGAATTTTGCCTATCGTTCACAATCTTTATGAAAGACATGACGACGGATGTAATTTTTTTTAAATGCATTCTAAATATTAAATAATTTGATCAAAAATTTGTTTACAATGGAGCCTATGGTAGCCATTCAATTCTGCCTATAGAGCCCCTTAAAAAAACATCCAAACACCTCCATTATATACATGATGTAAGTATACAGTATATGAAAAATAGTAACAAGGACATTTATAATAACATCTAATATTTACGTATTTTGATTATCGGTGCATGAATTTCAAAAATGCATTACGTTTGCTTTTTTTCTTCATCACTAATTTCTGCTGACTGCAGACTTTGAGAGCCAACAAACATTATAAAACATCACTTACTTCTACAAGGTCTGCGGTCATTCAGATGCTGACTGCTAGAATCTTCATATATTCCCATTTAGGTGAAGGATGTCTCATAATCCCTGCAAAGAAATGGGGTGGGCGGGTTTCAGTGGAACAAGAGCTTTTTGTGGTGTTCTTGCCAGTTCCATGTCCTAACTGGCTTTTAAAGTGTCCCAACTTGTTGGATTTCATTCTCAGCCATCAACCTTTCACGTGAGATGCATGATTTATGATCTACAATAAACTTACAGGGAGCAGGGAAGCGAGGAAACAGCAGACTGCTCGATGATGTAAACATAGGGACACACGGATCACTATGTCGCTATAAATAGTTTGTCTGCGTTAGCGCTTAAAATAACAATATCACTGGTTAATATTCAAGTCACAAAATGTAAACAGTGTATTGTTGGCGCTTTTTGAATGGTTATCAGATATTATGGGTGGAATAGTGGAGCTCCACTTTTCCATCCATCCATCCATTTTCTACCGCTTATTCCCTTTCGGAGTCGCGGGGGGCGCTGGCGCCTATCTCAGCTACAATCGGGCGGAAGGCAGGGTACACCCTGGACAAGTCGCCACCTCATCACAGGGCCAACACAGATAGACAGACAACATTCACACTCACATTCACACACTAGGGCCAATTTAGTGTTGCCAATCAACCTATCCCCAGGTGCATGTCTTTGGAAGTGGGAGGAAGCCGGCGTACCCGGAGGGAACCCACGCATTCACGGGGAGAACATGCTCCACTTTTATTTATGTTAATTTGATATTTAGAATGCTTTAAAAAAATCCATCCGTTATCATGTGTTTCATGATGATTGTGAAAGATGGGCAAAATTTCAAATAGTGCGGTTTCCCTTTAAGTTGAGGTACTACTGTATTTTGTGTTTGCTTTGGCTTGTACATAACCTGACTACCGTATTTCCTTGAATTGCCGCCGGGGCGCTAATTAATTTAAAACCTCTTCTCACTCCGGCGTTTACCAAAGGCATGCGGTAAAGGTAAGCATGCGCTACTTATTTTAAAACCTCTTATCACTCCGGCACTTACCAAAGGTATGCAGTAAACATTTGAGTGTGATGTAAGGATAACATGACAAGCACATTTAATTAAAAAAACTTTATTATGGTCTTTCCTTTACTTATAAATGAAGTCCATGCCAGCTCCTTCTGATCAAAAGCTTCGATAACTTGTTTATAGAAGTCTTCCTTATCTTTCTTCAGTTTTAAAAGTCTCTCCGTCTCGATGGAGATCTTCCTTAATTACCTCCTGCTTCGATTGAAAGTCCAGTTTAGAAAACTGCTATCAGTTAGCTCGGCTCCTCACATGCGGGCGATGACAGTATTATCCTCGAACATCTCTTTATCCCACCGCTGCCACCATGAATTATAAATAATACACTGGGTATTTAGGACTGGAACATGCTTTATTTCAGCCCGGTTGTTTACATAGCCAGCAAAGGAGTAGTGGTGTTACATCCTAAAAGGTCCGTCGTGCAGCCCCCGCGTCAAATCCGTTCCCAGCACATGTAACGTCACTCGTTGTCACTTCTTCTGCAGCCGAGTAGTCGCAAGAAGGATCACTAGCGCCCTCTACCACCAGGAGGCGGGAGTCATTTAATGACTCATATTTGACACACGCAGCTACGGTGTATTAATAAAACATAGCTGCTTACTTTTCTTTTTATAGCTTTGACCTTAAATCCTACTGAATAGCTTTTAATCTTCTTCCCTTTATGCGATTTTAAATTACCGGTATTGAAATCAGCCTCCTCCACATACTTGCCAACCTTGAGACCTCCGATTTCAGGAGGTGGGGGGTGGGGAGGGGGCGTGGTTTTGGCGGGGGCGTGGTTAAGAGGGGACGAGTATAATTCACCAACTCAGGTATTTCATATATATATATATATATATATATATATATATATATATATATATATATATATTTATATAAATATGTATATATATATAAATATGTATATATGTATATAAATATGTATAAATATGTATATATATATATGTATATATATATGTATATATAGATATGTATATGTATGAAATACTTGACTTTTAATGAATTCTAGCTATATATATTTATGTTATTATATATATAAATAAAATAAATAGTTGAATTTCAGATGGCACCTATCAAATACACAGTAATAAAACACAGTTGTTCTACTAACAGTACTGTGCTTGCTGGTTACTAAAAAAAAAACACAACACTTACCTTTCACTATTTGAGTAACCTTTGTTCTGCCATTTGCGTGCCGGCGAGAGTCACTTGCCGTCAGGTGCCCAACACCACGTAAATTGTTGGCCAATCATAAAGCAACTCCATAACACTATATCCAACATTCACCAGGAGATGGCAACAAACAACATAGAATCACTCTATTACAGACGGCGTCGCCATGGCTGTAACTTCCTCGTTCTTCTGCTTCGTCTCCTTGTGTGTGCAGTTTTTTATAAAAATCCGTAGATGTTGTAACGTGATTGGGCAGGCAAGCTGTTTATGTAACAGGAAAGCGGACGTGAAAACAGGCTGTCCCCACTCATGTCCACATGGAGCTGGAGGGGGCGTGAATTTCGGGAGATTTTCGGGACAAAATTTCTTCCGGGAGGTTTTCGGGACCAAATTTCTTCCGGGAGGTTTTCGGGAGAGGCGCTGAATTTCGTGAGTCTCCCGGAAAATCCGGGAGGGTTGGCAAGTATGCTCCTCCATTTTGAAAATGATGACAGGGGAAGTGTCACTCGTGACGTCACGAATTTGACCCGGCGGTAATACTAATAAGCATGGGCTAATTATTTTGCGAAGCGGGTTTGACCCGTCAGTAATTCAAGGCAGGCGCATACTATATGCCCGGCGGCGATTCAAGGAAATACGGTATACATTTGTGTCTGAATTTAAAATAAGAAACCATAAATAGATTCATGTCATGTCCTCTTCTACCGGTCTCATGTCATAATTTATCCATCTGTCTGTTACTCCATTTATGTGGCATGCTTCCCCTCATCTTGACACGGTCGCCACCCAGAGCCCCACACGGCCTGTTATGTTAAAGATGGCATTGCAGCGCCAGGGGTCCGATCAGCAATTGCCCCGTCCCGCCTCTGCCTGTAGTCTTAAACGGGGCCCCCAGGTGGGGGCGGTGCTCAGTGAGACCCGCCCCACCTCTGCATGCTCCCACCCTCTGCCAAAGGTAGAGTGACTGAGGTGGAAGAATGTGAGCAATGGACCATGCAGAAAAAAACATATGACTGACTCGACTTTGTGTTCCAGGAGAGAGCGTACCGCAGCCCGGAGAAAAGGTCATCTCTTCCAAGGCCGTCCAAGTCTCTGACCCGCCACCTTCCGGCTGCTGAACAAGAGGAGAGTAGTCCCTGCAGGCCAACTTGTAAGCTACGGGCAAAGTCAACCTTCACACAGTCATCTCATTTTCATGTCTCCAGTCTAACTTATTCTAATTCACCATCCTGCTATTCCACTTCTCATTTTGCATCACTTGAAGCTTTCAGCACCGAGGCCAAGGCCGACAGCAGGTCTGGAAGGGCCCCTAGTACGGCAGGTAGAGCTCCTGTTGGCATCTTCTTAAAGGCCTACTGAAATGAGATGTTCTTATTTAAACGGGAACAGCAGGTCCATTCTATGTGTCATACATGATCATTTCGCGATATTGCCATATTTTTGCTGAAAGGATTTAGTAGAGAACATCGACGATAAAGTTCGCAACTTTTGGTCCCTAATAGAAAAGCCCTGCCTTTACCGGAAGTATGTGCGCAAGACGTCACTGGTTGCAGGGCTCCACACATATTCCCATTATTTTTAATGGGAGCCACCAGCAGTAAGAGCAATTCGGACCGAGAAAGCGACAATTTCCCCATTAATTTGAGCGAGGATGAAAGATTTGTGAATTAGGATATTGATAGTGAAGGAATATTAAAAAAAATGTAAAAAAGACGACGGCTCCGGGCAACGGAAGTGTGAGCGTTTCCGATGTAATTAGACACATTTACTAGGATCATTCTGGAAGATCCCTTATCTGCTTATTGTTTTAATAGTGTTTTAGTGAGATTTTAAAGATTGTAAAGACATACCTCGAGGTCGGATGGCTGCAGTGAACACAAAGTGTCTCAGAGAGAAGCCGAGGAGCCAAGCTCACAGCTGCCGCTGCTGCAGCACGACGAATAATCCAATGATTTCTCCGGTAAGATATATATCACAATTTCCCCATCCAAAAACATGCTGGTTAACATAGAGAAAACATGTTCGCTTGACCGCTCCGCTTCACAACAAACAAAGAAACATCGGCTGTGTCTCGGTGCTAAAGACAGCTACAATACACCGCTTTCCACCAACAACATTGTTTTTTATAGTCTCCATTATTAAATGAATTGCAAACGATTCAGCAACACAGATGTCCAAAATACTGTGTAATTATGCGGTTAAAGCAGACGACTTTTAGCCGCAAGTGGTGCAGCTGCTTATATTTCCGGACAGTCAGTGACGTTACGCGTACGCATCATCATTCCATGACGTTTTCAACAAGAAACTCGCGGGAAATTTAAAATTGCAATTTAGTAAACTAAAAAGGCCGCATTGGCATGTGTTGCAATGTTAATATTTCATCATTGATATATAAACTATCAGACTGTGTGGTCGGTAGTAGTGGGTTTCAGTAGGCCTTTAACCTCTTTTGCAACATCCACTGACAAGTGTTTTCTGTTAGTGTTGGTATCTTCTTTTGTCCCTTGCAACTTACATAAACAAATTGAAAAAAATTATAGTGCCTTGTGCTTCCCACTGTGGAAATAGATCAAAATAATCACAATTTGCGTATTACAATACACCTCCGCAAATCTTATCAGAATTCAAGTCAGTGAGCATACAATTCCACTGAATGGCATAAAAAGTTCACACATTGAAATTGTGTTACATTATGGATGATCTTTTGCTGTGGCATCATTTTCAGCAACATTTATTTCTGTCCAGAACTGCATTAATTTCTTGATCGGACCAATATGCAGTCTTATCTAGCACATTCCAAAAGGATTTAGATTTAGATTTAGATTTATATTTATTGGTCCCCGTTGGGGAAATCCATTTTCAATGCAGTACATTTAAACATATAGACATTACACATCACAAAACAAAAATAACAAAAAAGACATCATAAATGACAATTTTCATTGGGTTTTAGGTCTGTGCTCTGTTGTGGCCTATACATATGTGAAAATTATATCGCATGCTACCTGCATCACACTGCCGCAATCAATCATGGCAGTCATCTTGAAATATGCCCGCGAAATCAGGGGGAAAATACAAAATAAAAATAAATTCATGGAATAACCTGTCATTAAAAAAATCTCAGCCTGCGACAAATATATTTGGTGCCAGGTCTTCTAATACAGTGGTTCTCAACCTTTTTTCAGTGATCCGTAAAATCATCAAAAGGTTCAGGGAATCTGGAGAAATCACTGCATGTAAGCGATGATATTACGGACCTTTGATCCCTCAGGCGGTACTGCATCAAAAACCGACATCAGTGTGTAAAGGATATCACCACATGGGCTCAGGAACACTTCATAAAACCGCTGTCAGTAACTACAGTTGGTCGCTACATCTGTAAGTGCAAGTTAAAACTCTACTCTGCAAAACGAAAGCCATTTATCAACAACACCCAGGAACGCCGCCGGCTTCGCTGGGCCCGAGCTCATCTAAGATGAACTGATGCAAAGTGAAAAAGTGTTTTGTGTTCTGATGAGTCCACATTTCAAATTATATTTGGAAACTGTGGACATGGTGTCCTCCGGAACAAAGAGGAAAATAACCATCTGGATTGTTATAGGCGCGAAGTTCAAAAGCCAGCGTCTGTGATGGTATGGAGGTGTATTAGTGCCCAAGGCATGGGTAACTTACACATTTGTGAAGGCACCATTAATGCTGAATGGTCCGTACAGGTTTTGGAGCAACATATGTTGTCATCCAAGCAACGTTATCATGGACGCCCCTGCTTATTTCAGCAAAACAATGCCAAGCCACGTGTTACCACAGCGTCGCTTCGTAGTAAAAGAGTGCAGGTACTTTCCTGGCCCGCCTGCAGTCCAGCTATGTCTCCCATTGACAATGTGTGGCGCATTATGAAGCGTAAAACACGACAACAAGACCCCGGACTGTTGAACAACTAAAGCTGTACATCAAGCAAGAATGGTAAAGAATTCCACTTTCAAAGCTTCAACAACTATTTTCCTCAGTTCCCAAACGTTTATTGAGTGCTGTTAAAAGAAAATGTGATGTAATACAGTGGTGAACATGCACTTTCCCAACTACTTTGGCACGTGTTGCAGCCATGATATTCTAAGTTAATTACTATTTGCAACATATTTGAACATCAAATATGTTGTCTTTGTAGCATATTCAATGAAATATGGGTTGAAAAGGTTTTGCAAATCATTGTATTCCGTTTATATTTACATCTAACACAATTTCCCAACTCATATGGAAACGGGGTTTGTAGTTCTAAGCGTATTTGTTTTGCTTTTCACGTTTGTACTCAGTTTTTCCGGTACATTCACAGTACATTTGCATCATCGTCACCATCATCGCTATCATCAAATGAAACATCACATGCCAAGCCTGTTTTGTCCCTCCTGTGAAAGATAATTGTCTTCCGTCACGTCAGGTACGGACTCGGGGCGTCCCTGGTCAGCCCGCAGCGGCACCTCCACCCCGGGCTCCTCGGCGGTCACGCCCGGCAGCCCCCCAAACTACTCCTGCCGCACGCCTGGCTCGCGCACCCCCGGCAGCCACACGCCCAAGTCCTTCAGCGTTCTGCAGGAGAAGAAGGTGGCCATCATTAGGACTCCGCCCAAGTCGCCTTCTTCGGCCCAGCGACAGCTGAAGGTTCTTAACCAGCCCCTTCCGGACCTCAAGAATGTAAAATCCAAGATCGGCTCCACCGCCAACATTAAACACCAACCCAAAGGTGGACAGGTAACAGTACTGATACCATTTTTAAAGTTTAGTAGTGATGAGGAAAAACCTGTATGTATGTTTAATACTAAGCTTTGACTATTCTCTTCTTCACTCTGAACCTCTTTTTGACTTTCTTCTCTTGTCTTGACATATTTCAATAGCCCGAAAACATCCATCCAAACCTACGGGGTAACTGAGACAATTTAAAAAGTTAATACTAAATGTGGCCATCATTTTGATCATGTTTTGTGGTCACGTTCTGTTTTGTTTTGGATTCATCGGGCACTCTTGTTTGTTTTGTCACCATGCCAACCAATCAGTTCACCTGTCCTCACGACTGACGCACCTTATTCATTTGAACTCACGCACCTGTTTTCAAGCACCACAGCACTATTTAAGCCTGCAGTTGCCAGGCAGTCAGCTGGCGACATCACCCTCTATCACCTTCTACTCACCCTCGACACAACCTTGTTATCCATGCCGATGATCCCCGTTCCTTTCTCATTCTAAGTAAGTTTTTTCTGTCAAGGCATGGACTTAGGTGTGGTTTGTTTTCCCGTGGTGCAATGCGATTATAATGGACATGGCGTGAAGGTAATGACATTTTTAATTATTATTAACTCAAAAAAGGAACAAACGAAAGGCGCTCACAGAGGAGGTTCAAAACTTGGCTATAAAAACAAAACTTGCACTAAGGCAAAACTATGGTCATAAAACAAAAACTTGCACTATGGCATGAATAACGAAAAACGTACTTCGAACGGGAAAGAAACATGGGTCATCGGCTTGGATCAATCAATGTTTACTTATATAGCCCTAAACCACTAGTGTCTCAAAGGGCTGCACAAACCACAACACCAACCACTACGACATCTTCGGTAGTCCCACATAAGGGCAAGGAAAACTCACACCCAGTGGGACGTCGGATAACAAGGTTGTGTCGAGGGTGAGTAGAGGGTGATGTCGCCAGCTGACTGCCTGGCAACTACAGGCTTAAATAGTGCTGTGGTGCTTGAAAACAGGCGCGTGAGTTCAAATGAATCAGGTGCGTGAGTCGTGAGGACAGGTCAACTGATTGGTTGGCATGGTGACAAAACAAACAAGAGTCCCCAATGAATCCAAAACAAAACATGACACATTTCCTGTGGGATCAATTTCTTCGGCCTTCCTCTGACTATCGATAACTGCAAGCAGACTGAGTTTTTTAAGACAATAACACAACAAAGCACAGTAACTGTAAATACATGTTAAATGTACACGTAGATAAGGTGTCCACCCTGAGTTCGGTAGGTCGTGAGTTCAAACCCTGGCCGAGTCATACCAAAGACTATAAAAATGGGACTATTACCTCCTAGCTTGGCACACAGCATCAAGGGTTGGAATTGGGGGTTAAATCACCAAAATGATTCCGGGGGCGCGACCACAGCTGCTGCTCACTGCTCCCCTCACCTCCCAGGGGGTGAGGGTGATGGGTCAAATGCAGAGGATAATCTCACCACACCTAATGTGTGTGTCTGTGTGACAACTTAACATTAATAAGCCATTTAACGTTGAGGCACACATAGTTTTTTTTATTATTTCTTTGTGATCTAGGTGCTCATTTTAAACGAGAAGGTGGACTTCAGTCATGTTCAGTCAAAGTGCGGCTCCAAGGATAATCTGAAGCACACGCCCAAAGGAGGCAATGTATGTACGGCTCTCTCTTTCTCTCTTCCTGTTCTCTTCCTTGCCTCTTTTTTATTTTGGATCCTTTCCATTCCTCTTTTATCTCTTGAGTGAATGTTCAACAATCGTCTTTTACTGCTGTAAATTCAAACAAGGAGAGGCAAAAACTGCCCAGGTGGTGGTAGGAGTGAGCTGAGATACAGAACACACCCTTTCTGGTGTTAGAAAGGTTCAAATTGGAATAGTTCCAATGGAAGAGGGGCTCCTGTGGAAGTAACACACCTCCAGCTTTGGAGGACCCCGTTGGCGCCATTTGTCTGTTAAAAAAAAAACGTTGTCATTCACAGGTGATGATTCCGAGCGTTAAATTGGACTTTAGCCATGTTCAGGCTAAATGTGGTTCCCTGAATAAACTCCAGCATGCCCCAGGCGGAGGAAACGTAAGTAATTTAACAATTATTTTTTTTAAATATACACAAAAAATACATGTTTTTATGTTTATTTATGAAATGTCCAAGTGACGCATTGCATTGAATAATGCAAACTAATGGCCTGATCTACTAAAGCAGTGGTTCTCAAATGGGGGGTACGCGTACCCCTGGGGGTACTTGAAGGCATGCCAAGGGGTACGTGAGATTTTTAAAAAATATTCTAAAAATAGTAACAATCCAAATATCCTTTATAAATGTATTTATTGAATAATACTTCAACAAAATTTGAATGTAAGTTCATAAACTGTGAAAAGAAATGCAACAATGCAATATTCAGTGTTGACAGCTAGATTTTTTTCTGGACATGTTCCATAAATATTGATGTTAAAGATTTTTTTTTATGTGAAGAAATGTTTAGAATTAAATTCATGAATCCAGACGGATCTCTATTACAATCCCCAAAGAGGGCACTTTAAAGGCCTACTGAAATGAGATTTTCTAATTTAAACGGGGATAGCAGGACCATTCTATGTGTCATACTTGATCATTTTGCGATATTGCCAAATTTTTGCTGAAAGGATTTAGTAGAGAACATCGACGAAAAAGTTTGCAACTTTTGGTCGCTAATAAAAAAGTCTTGCCTGTACCGGAAGTAGCAGACGATGTGCGCGTGACGTCACGCTTTGGGGAGCTCCTCACATCTGAACATTGTTTACAATCATGGCCACCAGCAGCGAGAGCGATTCGGACCGAGAAAGCGACGATTTCCTCATTAATTTGAGCGAGGATGAAAGATTCATGGATGAGGAAAGTGAGAGTGAAGGACTAGAAAAAAAAAAAAGAAGTGTAAGCGATTAAGATGCTATTCGAAACATTTACTAGAATAGTTCTGGAAAATCCCTTATCTGCTTATTTTGTTACTAGTGTTTTAGTGAGAATATATGGTCATACCTGTACAACCTGAAGGTCGGCCCCGCACCTTTCTTCAGCACCAGTCGACGGGTGGTGGCGATGCCTATCTCTGCACTTCGCAAGGGACCCTCTTTGAAACACGATCTTTCGAAATGATCGCTCCATAAAACACTGTACCTTGTGTGTGTGATCCAATAAAACCGTGTTCGCTTGACATCTCTGTTCCATACTAAAGCTTGACTGTCATCTTTCGGGAATGTATACAATGAAACACCGGCTGTGTTTGTGTTGCTAAAGGCGGCCGTAATACACCGCTTCCCACCTACAGCTTTCTTCTTTGACGTCTCCATTATTCATTGAACAAATTGCAAAAGATTCAGCAACACAGATGTCCATGATACTGTGGAATTATGCGATTAAAACAGATGACTTATAACTGGGAACGGTGCTGGAACAAAATGTCCTCTACTATGCTGACGTCACGCGCACGCGTCATCATACCGCGACGTTTTAGCATGATACTTCCGCGCAAAATTTAAAATTGCAATTTAGTAAACTAAACGGGCCGTATTGGCATGTGTTGCAACGTTAATATTTCATCATTGATGTATAAACTATCAGACTGCGTGGTCGGTAGTAGTGGGTTTCAGTAGGCCTTTAAGTTGATGATTACTTCTATGTGTAGAAATCTTTATTTATAATTGAATCACTTGTTTATTGTTCAACAAGTTTTTAGTTATTTGTTTCTTTTTTTCCAAATAGTTCAAGAAAGACCACTACAAATGAGCAATATGTTGCACTCTTATACAATGTAATAAATCAGAAACTGATGACAGTGCTGTATTTTACTTCTTTATCCTTTTTTTTCAACCAAAAATGCTTTGCTCTGATTAGGGGGTACTTGAATTAAAAAAATGTTCCCAGGGGGTACATCACTGAAAAAAGGTTGAGAACCACTGTACTAAAGGTTTGAATGTATTAAAACATGTAAACTTTATAACACACATAAAGCTGACTTACTAAGCTCTTGCGCAAAGGATTGCATCTCACAAATCAGAATCAGAAATATTTTATTAATGCCCGGGGGTAAATTAAGATTTTCAGCACAATCCCATTCAAGATGAGAAAAACATTACAGGGAGAGAGAACAGATTGATTGAAAACTAATTTAATTCACTATTTTAACTTTCCTGAGGGAACTCTCCTGTAGGAATAAATAAATGACTATCTATATATCTAATTCAAATGATTAATTTTAGTGTCTGCTAGTTGTTTTAAATCAGGGGTCGGGAACCTTTTTGGCTGAGAGCCAAAAAGCGAAAAATTTTAAAATGTATTTCCGTAAGAGCCATATAATAGTTCTTTTTACACTGAACAAAACTAAACGCGTGCATTTTTAAGTAAGACCAACATTTGTAGAGTATAATAGGTCTATTATTATTTCTAATAACATTGTTATTCTCGAGCTAACTGTGGAGGGGGCGTGGCTTGCTGGCCTGCAGCGAACTGGGGTGTGCCAGGACAGGCCTAGAAATCAGCGACAGGTGCGTAGATTGTCCACATGGGCCTTGTTATCTAATCATCTGTAGCTCTTTTATAAGCAGCAGCCAGGAGTCGAGACGAGGTTGGGGCTGGAGCCAGAGCGCGAGCGAAAACGAAAGTGAAAAATACAATTGCTGGAAAGCAACTGAGAGACTTATTGAAAAATAAAACAATATTGTAACCCTGAAACAGGCTCTCATGTTGGTCCTTGGTGGTCTGGCAAACCCCAGGAGGGCAAGCCCCACACTAACCAAGAATAAATAAATAACTTCTTACCATTTACGCAAATTCTTGAACGGGTGCGGTAGAAAACAGAT
>NC_084637.1:11158038-11258038 GCF_033978795.1 Nerophis ophidion
AAAGTAAAGCAGTCTGGTTGTTTTGCAGGAAAGAGTGTTAGGATGCATTCATACTGTTCTTGTTGTGAATGTCTGATGTTTGTTACTTCCCTTTCAATCGCTATGTACGCCTGTGTAAGTGTATTTAAAAAAATGAAAATACAAAAAAATGTTTGCAATGTTCTGATGGGCAAATGCTCACATGAAAAACAATAAAATAAAGAACATGAAAAATGTTTGCAGTTCATCTTATCATCCGTTCAATCATCCATCTTCTTCCGCTTATCCGAGGTCGGGTCGCGGGGGCAGCAGCCTAAGCAGGGAAGCCCAGACTTCCCTCTCCCCAGCCATTTCGTCCACCTCCTCCCGGGCGATCCCGGGGCATTCCCAAGCCAGTCTTCCCAACGTGTCCTGGGTCTTCCCCATGGCCTCCTACTGGTCGGATGTGCCCTAAACACCTCCCTAGGGAAGCATTCGGGTGGCATCCTGACCAGACGCTCGAACCACCTCATCTGGCTTATTTTTGTTTAATAGATAGATCAGGGGTCGGGAACCTTTTTTGCTGAGAGAGCCGTGAAAGCCAAATATTTCAAAATGTATTTCCGTGAGAGCCATATAATATTTTTTTTAACACTGAATACAACTAAATGTGTGCGTTTTTAAGTAATTATAAGTATAATAGGTCTCTTTTTCTTTTTAATAACATTGTTATTCTAAAGTTAACCAATAATAAATATCATACTTCTTACCATTAATGCGACATCTTGGACAGGTGTGATAAAAAAACGGATGGTTGGATTAAAATGCATGAGAATGTTTTATAATTTGAACTTTATTTTTAACAATGTGATTACCAGCGGAATTATTAATTACTTATCGTGTTAAGCAATGGCAGCTAAGATTTATCTGAGAGCCAGATCTGGCTCTAGAGCCATAGGTTCCCTACCCCTGAGATGGATAGTACTTTATTGATTCCTCTATTAAACAAAAATTATTGATACAACTTAAAAATAAATCATGAATGAAAAGGAGCAGAATGAAGTATAATTCTTTGTGTATCAGCTTCACACCCTGATGCAAAGGAAAGTTAAACATTTTTAATCATATTAAATGAATAATGTTTGAGCGAATTAAATAAAAATGGAAATCATCAACAATCATAATACATAATCATTGTTGTGATTATATTATTAGTGATCTCCTCCCCTTTTCTTTAAAACCTAGTGACGCTTCCATTTCTAACTTTAATCAAGGGTCTTTGAATGCACCACAGTTCAGGGTAATGCCATGCAAAAGTGAAACGTGCACATACATTTCTCCTATTTTGAATCACCTCTCATTGTTCCAAACAGTTTTGCTGCAAGTAAATACTTAAAGGTGAGCTTTGGTGACGTTATGGCGTCCGTTTGGAGTGATTTGTTTGAAGTCAGCTTGGCTGCTATACAGGTGGAACGAACCTGTATAGTGCTAGTTATGGGTGGGGTTTCCTGTTATTAGAGTCACTTCCTGTCCCGGTGCTTTTGTTTTGTCAGTGTTTCCTGTTTGGTGCCTGTGTTTTACAGCACCTTTACTTTCTGTTCCATGTCCTGTCAGCACACCTGTTCCTTGTTTAATTAGTTCTCGTTAGCTCCACCTGGGTCCTCCTTCAGCGTTGGATCGGTCTTGCTCTTCCTTTCGAGACCGACGCCTCTTTGTAGGTAATAAATTGCGTTTTGTTTGCATTCCGACTGCCGTTCTCTGACGTCTCTTTGTAGGTAAAAAATTACAGTTTACTTGCATTTCGCCTGCCGTTTTCCGCATCTTGAGGTCACGCCGGAGCAACGCTCACCGACCTTGAAACATTTGGCATTTTTAATAGTGGGTTGTAGTCTCAGACATTCGTAATTTAATTTAATTTGAGCAACCTTTTTAATTAGCTTAAGCAGCTGTAACAATCGTAAAATAACATTTTGGCCCTATTGTGTGAATGTTGTCCGTCTTTCTGTGTTGGCCCTGTGATGAGGTGGCGACTTGTCCAGGGTGTACGCAGCCTTCCGCCTGATTGTAGCTGAGATAGGCTCCAGCGACCCTGAAAGGGATAAGCGGTAAAAAAATGGATGGATGGAAGGATGGATGTCATTTTACTTGCATATTTAAAAGCAGGGGCGTCCCTAGTTTTTAAGGACAGTGGGGGCTTAGCCCCCAGGAGATGAACAGGATGTGAGCGAACGTAGCGCACGAGTACAAAACTTCACAAACTGCTAACACAGACTTAGAAATTATTCTTTGTTATTATGAAATTATATATGGAAGTCTGAATAGAATTGAGAAATGTTTATGTACACCAGGGGTGTCAAATTTAAATAGAGTGGGCCAAAATTAAAAACTGAACAAAGCCGCGGGCCAAGGTTGAACAAATTAACCTTTTAATAGGGACCCAAACAAGTTTTGCAATGAATATTGAACAAGCAAGGCTTAAATAGGGCAGCACTGTGAAACAGGGGTTAGTGTGTCTGCCTCACAATACGGGCTCAGGATCTTTCTGTGTGGAGTTAGCTTGTTCTCCCCGTGACTGCGTGGGTTCCCTCCGGGTACTCCGGCTTCCTCCCATGGAACAGGCAAAGCTTATATAACATAATAGTGCAAAATCAACTTTCAAAAAACAAACGAAAAAACATCAGTGGTATATTAAATCCAATTTAATTAAAAAAATAAATGTCTCTTTTCTATTTGCAGCCTTCTGAGGTAAATATCAACATTAACTTTTTCCACAGGCTAATAATTTCGAAAATAAAATAAAAATGAGGTGGGCGGGGTTTGGTGGTAGCGAGGGGTGTATATTGAAGCGTTCCGGAAGAGTTAGTGCTGCAAGGGGTTCTGGGTATTTGTTCTGTTGTGTTTATGTTGTGTTACGGTGCGGGTGTTCTCCCGAAATGTGTTGTGTCATTCTTGTTTGGTGTGGGTTCACAGTGTGACGCATATTTGTAACAATGTTAAAGTTGTTTATACAGGTCACCCTCAGTGTGACCTGTATGGCTGTTGATCAAGTATGCGTGTAATTCGCATATGTGTGTGTGGAAGCTGCATATATTATGTGACTTTCCCAGTACGCTGTTTATATGGAGGAAAAGAGGTTGTGACGAAGACGCTAAAGGCAGTGCCTTTAAGGCACGCCCCCAATATTGTTGTCCGGGTGGAAATCAGGAGAATGGTTGCTCAGGGAGATTTTCGGGAAGGGCACTAAACTTCGGGAGTCTCCCGGGAAAATCGGGAGGGTTGGCAAGTAGGAGTATTAGCGGTGATTTTGGTGTTACCGGGGGGCCAGCTCTAATGTTAATTTGATATTGGCTCAAGGGCCAAATGAAATTAAACGGCGGGACAAATTTGGCCCGCGGGCCAGAGTTTGACACCCATGATGTATACTGTGAGAAAGACTTAGCCTGTCTGCTGATCTGAAAAAGAGCCAAAGCTCTCAAAGAGCTGAGGGACCATCTTCAAAGTGCAATGCTGAAACAAATAATGCAAACAATAAAATTTAACTTCCAGGGCTTGATAATAATGATGTCCCGTCGTCCCGGGGACAGTAAAAAAATTCACGGGACGATGGCTTTTAACCATTTTTTCTCTTTATGTATTTATTTATTTTAAATTTTATATTAAATGTCTTGGATTTTCCTCCCCCTGAAAATCTTATGAAATGTTTAACAAGCCATCCTATAATAATACAACAGCTATTAACGTAACAATAGGCTAATGTACACTACTTTATATAGATTCTACAAGAAACACAGAACTTAAAAACTAAATTATTTAAAATTGCAGACACAAGGTTTTGTGCAGCTTGACCACAGAGTTGAGAAGGAGCAAAGATATTCAATATTTGTATGTGAAAATCACAAACAAATCTTCTGGAGGAGGATGACGCCCCTACAAGTATTTGGTTTACAAACTTTCAGCCCCACCTAAAACAAAATTCACCAGCCACCACTGATTATGATGCATTTTCATTTTAGGCAAAACGTAAGACAATACTCTCTTAACAGTATAATTGTAAACAGGAATAAGTCTTCAAGTAATAATATTCAAATACTAACTTTGTTGGGTAAAACAGACTTTGGTTTTATTCTGAATCCAGTGAAACAGATTGGTGGTTTTAGCAGATTATAAAGACTTTCAGGTGTTCTTATATGTTTAAGTATTTGGCAGACACTTTTATCCAAAGTAACATACATTAAAAATACATATAAAACAATCACCGTAAACATGATCATTTACAGGAAGAATGTAATAGAAAATATCAATACAAAGTGTCAAGACAGAATAAACTCTCTGCTGTTGCAGTCTATTGGTCCGTAAGATATCTAGATATCTACTATATTCATACATTGTTTACGTAGGATATACACATCTATATATAACCTCATCATATTGTTTCTTCAATTTAAAAATAGCTGACCGTTTTTTTTCCCCCCTTCTCTGGGATTATTTTTCCCAGTTTTGATCTCGGAGGTCTGGTCACTTATAGCATGTAAGAATATTCTATTACTGTTAAGCAAACTATGAAAACGCCAAAACATGTGTCCTCTATCATAGTTACATGTATGACAAATAACCGCGTGAAAATCAGTGGTATTCATTGAGATAAAATGCGCTGACAGTTAATTGCTCCTGCCAAATGAATTGCACTGAGTGGAGATGGCGACTTGTCCAGGGTGTACACCGCCTTCCGCCTGAATGCAGCTGAGATAGGCTCCAGCACCCCCCGCGACCTCGAAAGGGACAAGCGGTAGAAAATGGATGCATGGATGGAGTGGATCACCACTCCAATATGGCGGCCGCGCGTCTCGTCTCATCAGCACCAGTAGGCAGTAGCGCTCCTTACGCTATGAAGTGAGGGGAAACTGAGTGAATAATGACAGGTTATATAATTGTTTATTTTAAAGTCTTATTCGGGCCACTTTAAAATGAATATTTCGGCATGTATTTGTAAAAAAAAAAAAAAGAAAATAAATATAAATAAAGTATAATTATTTAGGGGGGTTTAAGAATATTTTAGGGGGGCTTAAGCCCCCCTAAAATAGGCCTAGTGACGCCCTGCTCAAAAGCATTCTTCAAACTGAACAAAAACCCAGGATCCTCAGTGTTTAGGCCAGTGGTTCTTAACCTTGTTGGAGGTACCGAACTCCACCAGTTCCACATGCACATTCACCGAACCCTTCTTCAGTAAAAAATATTTTATTTTTTTTCTAAATTCAAGACAAAGGTTGTTTTTGTTTTGTTTTACTGGTGCGTGCATGAACATCACCTTGTTGAAAGAACGAAACCCAACACACTGCTTGAACTCAAAACAAACACTCACTAGCATTTCAGATGGAAAATTAGAGGGAACATAGTTTGGTGGTATCCATAATACGCCGATAGGGAGAAGTTTTTTTTTTTTACACGATGGGTCGGGTGTGTCTTGACCTCCGCAATGGAGGCTCTGCCCAACCCCTGAGGCCGACTCACTGAACCCTTAGTGTTCGATCGAACCCAGATTTAGAACCACTGGTTTAGGCTCTACAACATCCCCACCTTTTCCTTCACTTTGACGTCCCGGAATATCAATATGATATCAACGAAAAAACACACAGCCTCGCCCGACAGAAAAAACATTGTTCCGGGCCCCACAATCTGCAGGGGTGCCCCATGTTATATACAGTGTCAAATACAGTTGTCCCTTCCACATTACACTTCAATTATTGCTACTTCATCATTTCGCATATCTATTTTTGTGTTTTAAAGCATGTTCCACATGTTTGCTGTAAATTAAGCATTTTCCGGCAAAATGATTACTAAATGAACTAAAAATATCAATACTACAGAAGATGAGCCACAAGATTAGACCGAAGCAATCGCAGCGCAAAGTTCAGTATCATGGCCACTGATTGGCTCAGCCTCAGAAAGCTTTACTATATGGGATTAAAAAGTGATTAAGGTGATTAAAGGGTGTTATTTCATGTTTAGATGGCTCCCATAAAATGATATACATATATAAAAATGTAACGTTTTTTTATGGGCTAGCTATGAAAATATTTGATTTATAATTAATAATTCCTCATTTCCAGATTCTGTCCGGAACCAATTAAGAGCGATAAACGAGGAATTTATGTAAATAAATGACGAGGCATTTTATATGAAATTCAACCTCAAGTGTATTCTTCAACCCAGGGGTCGGCAATCCTAGTGGCTCTCTGGAGCTTTTTCAAAAATGTATGGAAAATTGAAAAAAAAATATTTTTTTTGTTTTAATATGGTTTTTGCAGGAGGAAAAACATGACACAAACCTCCCTAATTGTTATAAAGCACACTGTTTACATTAAACATGCTTCACTGATTCGAGTATTTGGTGAGCACCGTTTTGTCCTACTAATTTTGGCGGTCCTTGAATGCATCGTGGTTTGTTTACATGTACAACTTTCTCTGACTTTCTAGGATGTGTTTTATGCCACTTCTTTTTCGGTCTCATTTTGTCCACCAAACTTTTAACGTTGTGCGTGAATGCACAAAGGTGAGTTTTGTTGATGTTACTGTCTTGTGTGGAATGCTAATCAGACATATTTGGTGACTGCATGACTGCAAGCTAATCGATGCTAACATGCTATCTAGGCTAGCTATATGTACATATTGCATCATTATGCCTCATTTGTAGCTATATTTGAGCTCATTTAGTTTCATTTAAGTCCTCTTAATTCAATTTATATCTCATGACACACTATCTGTATTTAATATGGCTTTTAATTTTTTGCGGCTCCAGACATATTTTTTTATAATTTTTGGTCCAATATGGCTCTTTCAACATTTTGGGTTGCCGACCCCTGCTATAGCCGCTTCCTGCTCTGTCACGCAGAGTAACATAATGGGAAATGTCTCCCTGTGACAGGATGGCTTCTGTGGCACATTGCATCGATCATTCTTAAGTAAGGCATTGATTAAGTTAGTTTTAATGATGTTAATTTTGGGGGGGGGCTGTCAAAATTAGCAAAGTAACTCATGTGATTAATCACAAAAAAATATCGCATTAATCATGTATACAAAAAGTACAAAGCTTTTTGTTTACTTTAACCGCTGTACAGTAAGGAAGGGATTCATATGATTCCATTCCTGGGCGGATCTTGTGTGTGAGGAACAGGGGGTGTTAATCATTTTGCAATGCAGTCTGCTGAAAATGATGGAAAGCGCCAAGGTAGCAACTCACGCTGTGGTCAAAGTTGGAATTGCCACAAAACACGGAAGTCCGGCCTTCTCTGCTCAGGCTGTTGCACTTGGGGGGGGTCCAACCCTGGATAAGTGGAAGAAGATGGATGGGTGTCAAAGTTAAAGTGGATAGTGTACGCCCCAATTTCTTCACGTTTATTGCGTTAGGTAAACTGCAACGAATGGGGCCATGTGGAGCCCTTGCCTATTGTACAGTCAGATCAGATCAATGCATACTGTACTTCTGTACAAAAATGACTGACTGACTGGTGTGCTCTATGGCAAATTTCACCTGAATTGCAGCCTGAAAAAACTGTTACCAGGTTTCCCAGCATGCACAAGACATTAAAACAACGTTGAGAACTTGTTATATTAGGTCCTGACGTTGAGCAACTCAAACCTTAACATTGGAACAACATGCTTTTTGATGACATTCCATTCAATGATTGGTTCTGATGTTGATTTGACCATTTAATTTTGGCCATTCCCCAACCAATAATCTACAACACAAATACAACGTTGAAACAACATGGTTTTTGACGTTTATTTGATGTTAGGTTGTGATGTTCAGTTGACCACTAAAATTTGGTCATTTTTCCAACCAACGACGTGGATCCAGCGTTGGACATCAACGTTGTAACCAATTTACAAATACAACTATTTTACAACAGTGTTTCACAGTCAATTTTAAAAGACACGTACGTATAATCAATGTCTTGTGCCTGCTGGGTTTGTGCAAATTAATGACCCACACCAGTGGTGTCAAACGTAAGGCTTGCGGGCCGGTTCAGGGCCGCAAACTGATTTTATCTGGCTCTGACATACACAAACGTTTAGAATTGTTCCAATAGAGTTCCATTTGTGTACGAATAGTCTTTTCTTAAAATCATTTGTATTACGCAAGCAAGTAATCCCAATTCCAAAATGCGATTAATCTGATTTTTTTTTTTTTTTTTAAATAACCATTGGACAGCCCTAAGATTTGTTTTGCACAAAAAATATATCATTTATTTATCACTCAAATGAAAAGATTGATTAAAATCATGCGATGTGAATAAAATAGTGTACAAATGTGTAATGGGGGGGCTTAAAATAAAATGTCAAACAACAAAACTAAAACAGTTGGACAAAAACATTTTGCAGCACAAATGTAGCACAAACAATTGGAGCAGTTTTAGGGAGATTTTGACAAGGTGGGGGGCAGGTTATGAATAATTAAACATTAAAAACATCAAAACTATAATAGTTGGAAAAAAACATTTTGCAGTACAAATGTAGCACAAACAATTGGGACAAGTTTGGGGAGATTTTGACAAGGTGGAGGGCGGGTTATGAATAATTATACGTTAACATAGAAATAGTTAGACAAAAACATTTTGCAGCACAAATGATTGGAACACATTTAGGGAGATTTTGACAAGGTGGGGGGCGGGTTATAATTATACGTCGACAACATAAAAACTAATAGTTGGACAAAAACATTTTGAAGCACAAATGTAGCACAAACGACTGGGACAAGTTTGAGGAGATTTTCACAAAGTGGGAGGCGGGTTATGAATAATTATACGTCGACAACATAAAAACTGTAATAGTTGGACATAAACATTTTGTAGTTTAAAATTGTTCTAACGAGGTATGAACGACTGCACTTTAATACATTCATAAATGTTCAATAAACAGCAGACACAGGTTGATTCAGTTCAAAGTTATACATAGCTTTCATTACTCTAAGGTTATGTTACACTAATTATATCCTGCTGTGTCCCCAACCTGTGACAAATGTAAAGTAGATAATGGTACGTTTTTGCATTTATTTTGGAACTGTTCAGTCATCGGTACATTTTGGTCAAGGGTTTTCTCTTTTTTTTTTTTCTCCTGAAGTTTTCCAAAGCCCATTCTTACCTGACGGAGACTTAGCCCTGTTTGGATGTTCAGTGGACTCAGTAACTCTTCCCCTTTACACCCAATCTGCACTCTTATTGGGTACAGTGCTGGCCAAAAAAACTCATACTGGCAGAATGGAAGACACCAACTCCTCCAGCCTTTCAAAATTGGCTGCATGAACTTGTTTCCGTTATACATATGGAGAAACTGTGATACAGCGGACAATCCACTCAAAGAAAATGGGAGGACTCCTGGGGCCCTGTGATGAAATATATTGACTGCAAAATTCAATAGACTGATTTGGTCAGGTGGTTAATGTATGAGTTATCTTTTTTTGTTGTTGTAATTTTAATTTCTTTTAATTTTGGATTTTCTTCATGTAAGCTTTTCTCAATGGATGTGTGAATGTGTGGGGGAGAGGGGGGGATTGTTTTGTTTTTGTTTGGTTTTATTTGCTTTGTCTTGTACGGAGCCCCTAAAAGGACATGAAGGGGAAAAAAATGTTTTGCGAGATCTCGCAATACTTTTTGCGACAACTCGCAAAAGGTATTTTTCCTATGTCAGTGAACCGGAAGTGAAACAGACACAGCGATGGCGGAGCCTACCCATCATCCGTGGGAGAAGTTTATTGATTTCTATTTTAGTATTGGCCTAACATATAAAGACATCAAATCCGTTCTTGCACGTAGACATGGCTTTGACATAAGTGAGAGACATCTGAAAATAATTCTAATTGCGCAGGGGCTTTCTGGTCGTAGCACAGATGATGGGTAGGCTTCCGCATGCTCCCGCTCCTCCATCGCTGTGTCTGTTTCACATCCGGTTCACTGACATAGGGAAAAACCTTTAGCGAGATTTCTCAAAAAGTATTGCGAGAGCTCGCGAAAGGAGTCGCGAGTGCTCGAAAAGGTATGGCTAGATCTCCATGTTCCTTTAGGGCAGGGATCACCAACCTTTTTGAAACCAAGAGCTAATTATTGGGTACTGATTAATGCGAAGGGCTACCATTTTGATACACACTTAAATAAATTGCCAGAAATAGCCAATTTGCTCAATTTACCTTTAACTCAATGTTATTATTAATAATTAACGATATTTATCTTTGTGGAAACACTGATCATCTCAATGATTTCTCACAATAAATATATATTTTTGATGACATGTTTTAAATGGGGGCTTCACGGTGGCAGAGGGGTTAGTGCGTCTGCCTCACAATACGAAGGTCCTGCAGTCCTGGGTTCAAATCCAGGCTCGGGATCTTTCTGTGTGGAGTTTGCATGTTCTCCCCGTGAATGCGTGGGTTCCCTCCGGGTACTCCGGCTTCCTCCCACTTCCAAAGACATGCACCTGGGGATAGGTTGATTGGCAACACTAAATTGGCCCTAGTGTGTGAATGTGAGTGTGAATGTTGTCTGTCTATCTGTGTTGGCCCTGCGATGAGGTGGCGACTTGTCCAGGGTGTACCCCGCCTTCCGCCCGATTGTAGCTGAGATAGGCGCCAGCGCCCCCCGCGACCCCGAAAGGGAATAAGCGGTAGAAAATGGATGGATGGATGGATGTTTTAAATGGGTTAAAATCCAATCTGCAGTTTGTTAGAATATATAACAAATTGGACCAAGCTGTATTTCTATCAAAGACCAATAATTTTTTCTTCTGCACTGTAAATTCTAACTAGTTAACTTTACTTAAAAGAATCTAGGAAACCGATTACCTTGAGAAACACAAGTAAAAGAACTTAATTGCATCAAGTGGTTTGAAATTATTGTAGCAAAGTTGTGAGCACTTAATACACCTAAGTATAGATTACTTCAAACAAGTTGTTAAAACTTAACTATTTTGAGTCACATGAACTTAATGTTTTACCAACTAAGTAGGCTTTACTTAACATTATAAATACACTATACTATGGATATCCAAGTGTAATCAACTTGATGAACTCAATAAAGATAAGTTATAAGTATTACACGTAATGTGCCAAAATAAGTGAGCAATACTTGATATACCTTAGTTCAGCATACTTAAGAAGTCACAAAAATGTCATTATGGAAACCGTAATTTATCTTTGTAAATAACATCACAGGCCGAAAACGGCAATATGGAACAACAATATGACAATTTTGAGACCCTGTGTCACAAAACCACATGTTTAGCACTAAACATCACATATTGTACTGTACGTTGTGTATGCTCATTTTCAAGAGCTTTACCCCAAACAAAACAAACAGTACATACTGAGAGGGATCGGTATTTGAACCAAAAGTTTTCTTTCTTTGAAAATACAAGAGGAGACCTCTGCAGCTCAACAAAAGTATTTCACAGTTTCGTAATCAAAACATAAACATTAGTTAAAAAAATAATATTCAATATTCAAAACGGTAAATAAAAGTGCATGGCAAAAAAGTACATAGCATATTCAAAAGTATATAATATTCAAGAGTTTGATTGTTGAGCCCCATCATGCTCACACATGTAGCCAGCCAGTATATAGTAGCTATCCCTAGCCACTTCACCTACCTCAAAAGAGCATTTTTTAATGTTTGAATTTTTGGGCTGAGCTTTTTTTGTCCGAGGTTCAACAAGATTTTCTGGATGAACTCAAATGTGTTCTTCATACCTTTGGGGTAATCCAGATGAAGTGCATATATTAGTCCGAACAAAAGACAAAGCGCTTGAGAGGTTGAGGGAAGGTTATCCATGACAATAGTTCCTTCAAGGATAATTGCAATGCTGTTAATCTCTGGAGGCTTGTCCTCACTCACGACTCGAAGAACCCCAACAGGCACCTGGGTGAAGTCCCTTTCAGTGTCCGAATCCTGCATTCAAAATAATAAAACATAATTAACCCTCAGGGATCCCTTCAGTAAACTCCCTTTCGTACTCCCTGGGAGATTTAGGTCCTCTGCATTAAAACTGCTGTAAAAATGTCATGCAAATTTGTTTGCACAAGTCCCATTTTTTTTTTTATTAAAAAATAAAATAAAATAAAAATTACTAACAACATTGATTTTCATGCATTGTTATTTTTTTTGCAGTCAGATTTAGTATTTTTTGTTTGACATCAGACCTAAACAATAATGCTTGTTTCTGAAATCTGAGAACACAATTCAATTTCTGATGTCCTAAGATGTACACTGTACAATCACATGTTCATCATTATGAATGTACTTACAGAGCAGCTGAGGAAGAATTCACTGGAATCATCCCCAAGATGCAGGGGCAGACAATGCAGGACAGCAGTGCGTGTTGTGGTGATGTCATTTGTCTGATTGGAAGATGACAAAAAACAAGGATATTAGGAATTGTGGTATTATTATAGAATTACTGGTACTGTAGTAGTCACTGCAAAGTAGTAGAAGGAGCTACAGGATGTGTTGAAGGAAGCAACAAGCACACTACCAAAGGTGGTAATGACGAAGAATCTGAAACACTTACTTGTGAATATATTGGCTGGAGGAAGAGATCAAGTGACTGGCCGACAACTCCTTTCCTGGATTTGAAGAGGTCAAGGAGAGTATTTGTGTGGTGATCCAGAGCTTCGTAGAAATCTTTCAGGAGGTTCTTACTGGCAACTCTGGAGAACTCTGCAAACACCTTAAGAAACAAAGCAGAAAGCAGAAATTGGTGTGTTAGATGTACTAATGATTACTTGAGGTGTGTTTCATTATATTGCAGCACAGGTGGGCCGTACCTGACTTTCTGTGAACAACGCAGGCCAGCGTTGCATCATCCTTTGGACTGGAGGCTGTTCTTGGACAATTTCTTTGCGGCGCAAAGAAAAGGTCTGGTCCATCATTGTCTTCACATCAGCTGAGTCTGGGAGCCTTTTCTTTGCTTCACTTTCAAGCCGTCTTCTAACTGACTCAAGACTATCTTCATTTTCACCTTCAGGATAGTTTGGCAAGAAATTTGTCTCACTTCTTCTTGGCCTTTTTATGTTACTACATGATGGCTGTCCTTCAGCAGAATCCCTCCTCCGCTTGTCGAAATTCAGAGTGACATCCATCATTCCAGATCTTTTCATTTTATCTATAGATAAATCTATAGATTTTCCAGAACAAAAGTTTTTAAAGAAATTCAAAAGACGTTGAAATAAGATCTAAATTTGATTCTACAGATTTTCTACATTTGCCAGAATATTTTTTTTGAATTTTAATCCTAAATTTGAAGAAATATTTCACAAATATTCTTTGTCGAAAAAGTATTATTTTTATTATTCTTTACAATACAAAAAATAAATTTAATTGAACATTGATTTAAATTGTCAGGAAAGAAGATGAAGGAATTTAAAAGGTAAAAAGGTATATGTGTTTAAAAATCCTAGAATCATTTTTAAGGTTGTATTTGTTCTCTAAAATTGTCTTTCTGAAAGTTGTAAGAAGCAAAGTAAAAAAATTAATTAATTTATTTAAACAAGTGAAGACCAAGTCTTTAAATTATTTTCTTGGATTTTTAAATTCTATTTGAGTTTTATCTCTCTTAGAATTAAATATGTCGAGCAAAGCGAGACCAGCTTGCTTGTAAATACATAAAATTAAAAAATAGAGACAGCTCACTGGTAAGTGCTGCTATTTGAGATATTTTTAGAACAGGCCAGCGGGCTACTCATCTGGTCCTTGCGGGCTACCTGGTGCCCACGGGCACCACGTTGGTGACCCCTGCTTTAGGGGCTCCTAGTCTTGTGTGTTTTGGTTTTCCGACTCCAACTTATTAGTGATTCCCAAAGCCCCAAAAAAGTCTGCGGGCTATAGAGCCTTTTCATTTCGGGCTCCAGTACTCTGGAATGCCCTCCCGGTAACAGTTCGAGATGCCACCTCAGTAGAAGCATTTAAGTCTCACCTTAAAACTCATTTGTATACTCTAGCCTTTAAATAGACTCCCTTTTTAGACCAGTCGATCTGCCGTTTGTTTTCTTTTTCTACTATGTCCCACTCTCCCTTGTGGAGGGGGTCCGGTCCGATCCGGTGGCCATGTACTGCTTGCCTGAGTATCGGCTGGGGACATCTCTGCGCTGCTGATCCGCCTCCGCTTGGGATGGTTTCCTGCTGGCTCCGCTGTGAACGGGACTCTCGCTGCTGTGTTGGATCCGCTTTGGACTGGACTCGCGCGACTGTGTTGGGTCCAATATGGGTTTAACTTTCACAGTATCATGTTAGACCCGCTTGACATCCATTGCTTTCCTCCTCTCCAAGGTTCTCATAGTCATCATTGTCACCGACGTTCCACTGGGTGTGAGTTTTCCTTGCCCTTATGTGGGCCTACCGAGGATGTGGTAGTGGTATGTGCAGCCCTTTGAGACACTAGTGATTTAGGGCTATATAAGTAAACATTGATTGATTGATTGATTGATATGTCTTGGTTGGTGTTATTTTTTGAAAATAATTAATAAAAATAATAAATCTGTTGACGTAAATAAAATGATATACAAATGCGTAATGTTTAGGACCCGGCAGACAACTGAAAAATGTCGACCCCATCTCGCTAAAATCGATCCGATGCTAGGATTTAGTGTCGATACGGGCACCTCTCGTGTCCACGCCCCCTTTCTATTCCCCAGTCCACCTGGGTCGTCCGGCAACCTGTTGAAGTCCCCGCCGATCATCGATGCCATTTTCGACGTGACGCTTCCGCTGCGCCAAACCCAAGGTCGACATCTGCCGCAGCCGCGCACACACACGCGCCTTTTTTTTTTTTTGGCGAGGCTCCTTCTTCTTCCCGCTGTCGCTCTTCAGCACTGACGGGTGCGGAAATCACAAATCAGCTTCTCCTACTCCTCCTCCTCCTCCCCCCTCCTTCCCGCCACAGCGACACTTGCAGCCATTTTACGCAGGACGAATCCAATCATGTCGTGAGAGAAAAGCCCGCCGCTCACCTGCGCCAACAACCGGTGGTCGAGCAGGGAGGTCCGCGGCCGACATGGTGAAGCGGAAGAGCGTGGACGACAACGAGCCCGAGTGCGGGAAAGGAATTCCGTTCCCCATCCAGACCTTCCTGTGGCGGCAGACCAGGTTAGCGGATAACAGGTGTTCCCATGTTGTGTCGACCACAAGGACGGTGACGTCACCTCCAGATGTACTTTTATTCCTCATTATGTTTATTTCCAGTGCATTTCTTCGCCCGAAGCTGGGGAAGCAATATGAAGCATCATGCGTGGTGAGTCATTCTAACATTGGGCGGATAATCTGCTTTTGTCAAGTGCACTCTTCATTTTACATTTAGGAAATTAGTTTTGCTTCCATAAGTCATATCCATAATGAGTCCTGCATGGCCAGATCCCCTTTTGATCTGCACAGAGCTGCCACTGTGTTCTCCCACTGAAAGAGGCTTTGGTTCCTGTCTCATGTGTGCTATCTGCTTCTTCTGGCTGCCTCTCCAGTCCTTTGAGCGAGTGCTGGTGGAGAATAAGCTGCACGGCTTGTCGCCCGCCCTGTCGGAAGCCATCCAGAGCATCTCTCGCTGGGAGCTGGTCCAGGCTGCCCTGCCTCACGTCCTCCACTGCACCTCCATTTTGCTCTCCAACAGGAACAGACTGGGTAAGGAGACACCTGTGTGAAGTTGGTCTCCCTTATCATTGCAGATATCAATATAACACTGTTTGTGCCGCAAAATGTTTTTGTCTGTTATAGTTTTCCTGTTATGGATGTATATATCATTCAGAATCAGGCCCCGTAACATCAAAACTATAATAGTTGGACAAAAACATTTTGCGGCACAAATGACTGGGACAAGTTTGGGGACATTTTGACAAGGTGTTGAGCGGGTTATGAATAATTAAACGTTAAAAAAATCCAAACTGTAATACCGTATTTCCTTGAATTGCCGCCGGGGCGTTAATTAATTTAAAACCTCTTCTCACTCCTGCGCTTACCAAAGGCATGTGGTAAAAGTAAGCATGCGCTAATTATTTTAAAACCTCTTCTCACTGCGGCACTTACCAAAGGCATGCAGTAAAAATTGGAGTGTGATGTAAGTTTGGACCTTAAATCCTACTGAATAGCCCTTAATCTTCTTCCCTTTATGCGATTTCAAATTACCGGTTTTTAAATCAGCCTCCTCCATTTTGAAAATGATGACAGGAGAAGTGTCACTCGTGACGTCACAAGTTTGACCAGGCGGTAATACTAAGCATGCGATAATTATTTTGCGAAGCGAGTTTGACCCGGCAGTAATTCAAGGCAGGCGCATACTATATGCCCTGTGGCAATTCAAGGAAATACGGTAGTTGGACAAAAAAAATTGCAGCACAAATGTAGCACAAACGAATAGGACACATTTGGGGAGATTTTGACAAGGTAGGGGGTGGGTTATGATGAATAAAAAAAACAATAAAACTAATAGTTTGACGAAAACATTTCACAGCACAAATGATTGGGACAGGTTTGGGAAGATTTTGACAAGGTGGGGGGCGGGTTATGAAAACGTATGTTATGATCCGTTCCCCAGATCATAATTTATTTATGTTTTATGTTTCTTGTTGGCTTAAAGCATGAACAAACTATGATCATAACAAATTAAACGTTAAAAACATCAAAACTATAATTGTTGGACAAAAATATTTTGCAGCTTAAATGTAGCAAAAATGATTGGGACAAGTTTGGGGAGATTTTGACAAGGTGGGGGCGGGTTATGAATAATTAAATGATAAAAACTAATAGTTGGACAAAAAAATTTTGCAGCACAAATGTAGTACTTGGGACAAGTTTGGGGAGATTTTGACAAGATGGGGGACGGGTTATGAATAACTGAATGTTAAAAACAAAACTATAATTGTTGGACAAAAACATTTTGCGGCACAAATGACTGGGACAAGTTTGGGGAAATTTTGACAAGGGGTTGGGCGGGTTCTGAATAATTAAACTTTAAAAAAATCTAAACTATAATAGTTGGACAAAAATATTTTGCAGCACACATATAGCGCAAACATATAGGACACGTTTGGGGAGATTTTGACAAGGTGGGTTATGATGAATAATTAAAAACATAAAAACTTATAGTTTGACAAAAAACATTGTAGCACAAATGATTTTGACAGGTTTGGGGAGATTTTGACAAAATGGGGAGTGGGTTATGAAGACTTGTGTTTTGATCCGTTCCCCGGATCATAGTTTATTTACGTTTGATGTCTCTTGTTGGCTTAAAACATGAACAAACTATGATCATAACAAATTAAACGTTAAAAACATAAAAATGATCATTGTTGGACAAAAAAAATTTGCAGCACAAATGTAGCAAAAACGATTGGGCCAAGTTTGGGGAGATTTTGACAAGGTGGGGGCGGGTTATGAATAATTAAATGATAAAAACATAACTATAATAGTTTGACAAAAACATTTTGCAGCACAAACAACTGGGACACATTTGGGGAGATTTTGACAAGGTGGGGGGCGGGTTGTGAATAATTAAATGTTAAAAACATTAAAACTATAATTGTTGGACAAAAACATTTTGTGGCACAAATGACTGAGACAAGTTTGGGGAAATTTTGACAAGGTGTTGGGCGGGGTTATGAATATTTAAACGTTAAAAAAATCAAAACTGTAATAGTTGGACAAAAACATTTTGCACCACAAATGTAGCACAAACGAATAGGACACATTTGGGGAGATTTTGACAAGGTAGGGGGTGGGTTATTATGAATAAAAATAATAATAAAACTAATAGTTTGACGAAAACATTTCACAGCACAAATGATTGGGACAGGTTTGGGAAAATTTTGACAAGGTGGGGGGTGGGTTATGAAAAGTTATGTTATGATCCGTTCCCCAGATCATAATTTATTTACGTTTTATGTCTCTTGTTGGCTTAAAACATGAACAAACTATGATCATAACAAATTAAACGTTAAAAACATCAAAACTATAATTGTTGGACAAAAACATTTTGCAGCACAAATGTAGCAAAACAATTGGGACAAGTTTTGGGAGATTTTGACAAGGTGGGGGCGGGTTATGAATAATTCCATGATAAAAACTATAACAGTTGGAAAAAAAGATTTTGCAGCACAAATATAGCGCAAACGATTGGGACACATTTGGGGGGATTTTGACAAGGTGGGGGACAGGTTATGAATAATGAAATGATAAAAACAAAACTATAATTGTTGGACAAAAACATTTTGCGGCACAAATGACTGAGACAAGTTTGTGGAAATTTTGACAAGGTGTTGGGCGTGGTTATGAATAATTAAACGTTAAAAAAAATCAAAACTATAATAGTTGGACAAAAACATTTTGCACCACAAATAAATAGGACACGTTTAGGGAGATTTTGACAAGGTGGGGGGTGGGTTATGATGAATAATAAAAACTAATAGTTTGACGAAAACATTTTTGATTGGGACAGGTTTGGGGGGGGGGGGGGAGGGGGGGGGGGTGATTTTGACAAAATGGTGGGTGGGTTATGAAAACTTATGTTATGATCCGTTCCCCGGATCATAGTTTATTTACGTTTTATGTCTCTTGTTGGCTTAAAACATGAACAAACTATGATTATAACAAATTAAACGTTAAAAACATAAAAATTATAATTGTTGGATAAAAACATTTTGCAGCACAAATGTAGCACAAACGATTGGGACACATTTTGGGAGATTTTGACAAGGTGGAGGACAGGTTATGAATAATTAAATATTAAAAACATTAAAACTATAATTGTTGGACAAAAACATATTGCGGCACAAATGACTGGGACAAGTTTGGGGAAATTCTGACAAGGTGTTGGGCGGGTTATGAATAATTAAACATTAAAAAAATCTAAACTATAATAGTTGGACAAAAACATTTTGTAGCGCAAACGAATAGGACACGTTTGGGGAGATTTTGACCATGTGGGGGGTGGGTTATGATGAATAATAAAAACATAAAAACTAATAGTTTGGCGAAAACATTTTGCAGCACACATGTAGCGCAAATGATTGGGACAGGTTTGGGAGGATTTTGACAAAATGGTGGGTGGGTTATGAATAATTAAACCTTAAAAAAATCAAAACTATAATAGTTGGACAAAAACATTTTGCACCACAAATGAATAGGACACGTTTAGGGAGATTTTGACAAGGTGAGGGGTGGGTTATGATGAATAATAAAAACTAATAGTTTGACGAAAACCTTTTGCAGCACACATGTAGTGCAAATGATTGGGACAGGTTTGGGGGGATTTTGACAAAATGGTGGGTGGGTTATGAAAACTTATGTTATGATCCGTTCCCCGGATCATAGTTTATTTACGTTTTATGTCTCTTGTTGGCTTAAAACATGAACAAACTATGATCATAACAAATTTAATGTTAAAAACATAACAATTATAATGTTGGATAAAAACATTTTGTAGCACAAACGATTGGGACACATTTGGGGAGATTTTGACGAGGTGGGGGACAGGTTATGAATAATTAAATATTAAAAACATTAAAACTATAATTGTTGGACAAAAACATTTTGCGGCACAAATGACTGGGACAACTTTGGGGAAATTCTGACAAGGTGTTGGGCGGGTTATGAATAATTAAACATTAAAAAAATCAAAACTATAATAGTTGGACAAAAACATTTTGCAGCACAAATGTAGCGCAAACGAATAGGACACGTTTGGGGAGATTTTGACAAGGTGGGGGGGGTGGGTTATGATGAATAATAAAAACATAAAAACTAATAGTTTGACGAAAACATTTTGCAGCACACATGTAGCGCAAATGATTGGGACAGGTTTGGGGGGATTTTGACAAAATGGTGGGTGGGTCATGAAAACTTATGCTATGATCCGCTCTCCGGATCATAGTTTATTAACATTTTATGTCTCTTGTGGGCTTAAAACATGAACAAACTATGATCATAACAAATTAAACGTTAAAAACATAAAAATTATAATTGTTGGATAAAAACATTTTGCAGCACAAATGTAGCACAAACGATTAGGACAAGTTTGAGGAAATTTTGACGAGGTGGGGGGCAGGTTAGGAATAATTAAACGTTAACATCAAAACTAATAGTTAAACCAACTTATTTTGCAACACGAATGTAGCACAAACGATTAGGACAAGTTTGGGGAGATTTTGACAATGTGGGGGGGCGGGTTATGAATAATTGAACGGGAAAAACATCAATACTATAATAGTTGAACAAAAACATTTTGCAGCACAAATGTAGCACAAAAAATGGGAGAAGTTTGGAGAGATTTTGACAAGGCTGGGGGCGGGTTGTGAATAATTAAATGTTAAAAACATCAACACTATAATAGTTGGATAAAAACATTTTGCAAACATAAATGTAGCACAAACGATTGGGACATGTTTAGGGAGATTTTGAAAAGGCGGGGGCGGGTTATGAATAGTTATACGTTAATAACATAAAAATTAAAAAAGTTGGACAAAAATATTTTGCAGCCCATACGATTGGAACACATTTGGGGAGATTTTGACAAGGTGGGGGTCTGGTTATGAATCATACATTAATAACCTAAACTATAATAGTTGGACAAAAACATTTTGCAGCACAAACGATTAGGACAAGGTGGGGGGCGGGTTATGAATAATTACCGGTATACGTTAAAAACATAAAATCTATAATAGTTGGACGAAAACATTTTGCAGCACAAATGATTGGAATAAGTTTGGGGAGATTTTGACAAAGTGGGGGGCTGGTTATCAATCCTTTTACATTAATAACCTAAAAAAAACTATATAATAGTTGGACAGAAACCTTTTATACCACAAACGATTGGGACAAGTTTGGGGAGAATTTTACATGGTGGGGGTGGGTGATGAATCATTACACGTTAATACCCTAAAAAAATTATGATAGTTGGACAAAACATTTTGCAGCACAAACGTAGCACAAACGACTGGGACAAGTTTAGTAAGATTTTGACAAGGTAGCGGGTGGGTTATGAATAGTTAAATGTTAAAAACGTCAAGTTTATAATAGTTGGACAAAAACATTTTGTAGCACAAACGATGTTGTCAACTGTATTGCTACAATTAAATTTTACATTTTGTCGAAGAATATTTGTGGAATGCAAGCGAGAAAAGGAGATGAATGCAGACACAAAAGTGTCGAAGAAAGTAGTGGAGGTAGAGAGAGGAGGTTCCCTCTATTTTTTTCCTCTTAATGTTGGGTCTTAACCGGACCAGGCTGGGCCTCAGTCTGTCCTCGCTGCACCAGCAACCTACTTTTTGGCGTCACTTTAAGATTTGTCTGTTATCGTTATTGGCGCACTCCTTGCAAATAGTCCTTTTTAAGTCCACAGCAAATCCCTCCATCTTTCCAGGCTGGTTTGTTGGCTTTTTTGGACACATATTGAGTAACAAAATAAATAACACTTGGTGACTGGCAAGAAAAGAAACACACTGTAGCGACTGAGTAATAGACTGCGTAAATGGGATGTGACGTTTAGGGCTCTGCCTCTCCAAAAATGGCCGTGCTCTAAGGGTTCCAGCGGGACACAAAATGAATGAAACAATTGTACTTTGAAACAAGGTTGGCACACACAAAGGCACATTTGGATCGGTCTAGCAGTTTGTAAATCCAAAAGTTTGCAAATAGAGGGGTTTGTAAATCGAGGTTACACTGTACATGTAATGTTTAACATTAGTTAAAAACTGATTAGTGATTTATCACACTTTTTTTTTTCCACCAAGTACCACCTCAGTAAACACTTGGCTTTTCAAATTTCACTTTTATGACTAACATTAAAATACAGTAGCGTATTAGGCCTAAATATTCATTAATAACAAGGCATATATTTTTTTATAACAAGTATATTTAATATTTTTGGCCACATTACAGACAGTTTTAACAGTAAGAGTGTTTCAATATTTAAGTGATTTTTGAGAATCACTGATCTAAAGTATAATGTTTATATTTCATTTTAAAAACATACCGAGGAAATGTGATGCTGTAATTCAAGTAAAAACAAAGTGCCATGTACGCCGTTCTTTTTTAAATTAACTATTGACCATTGACCTTTTCCAGGTCATCAAGACAAGCTGGGCGTGGCCGAGACCAAGCTGCTTCACACGCTGCACTGGATGCTGTTGGATGCCGCTCAGGAGTGCAACCACGAGCCCAGCTTGGGCCACGGCTGGTCGGCTGGCAGCAGTGGCGGCGCCGCCTTCCCTCAGCCCGTCGGAAACCAGGGCTCCTCTCCAATTGCGCCCGGCTCCCGCTCCAGCTCCGCCTTAGGTGGGTCAGGCCCGCAGCACAGCGGTTCTCTCCTGGAAGAGGATGAGCACGCTTGCACCAAGTTGTTCTACAAGAGCATGGCCACCGTGGAGCTCTTTGTGTTCCTCTTCGCTCCACTCATCCACCGGATCAAGGTCTCTCCTTGCCCATCAACTACAAGTGTATCTATGGAACAAGAGCATCATACAAGCTAAACTTGAAACATTTTGTGCAGGAGTCAGACTTGACTTTCCGCCTGGCAAGCGGGCTCATTATTTGGCAACCAATGTGGGAGCACCGCCAGCCCGATATCCCCGCCTTCACTGCCCTCATCAAACCGGTCCGAAACATCGTAATGGGTAACCATCTTTCTATTCCAGACATGAAAGAGTGATTGTGTTTGTTAATCAAGTTTGTTTGGTTCTCCAGCAAAGAGGAACTCTCCAGTGATCAACCAGTGCAGCCCCTGTGGGACTGGGAACCCTGGTGCTTTGGTGAGTGTTTTTGCACAATCTGCTGCATGGGTCCCCTGTTGATTAAATGTGTTTAGGCTGGACTCTTTCTTCCCATCCCCACTGCAATGTTCTCCCGAGGGCTGGGATTCTGATATTCATTAACGCCTGGCATCCGGGAGCATTAATGTGGTTAGCCGGGG
Source organism: Nerophis ophidion (assembly GCF_033978795.1). NCBI lineage: Eukaryota > Metazoa > Chordata > Actinopteri > Syngnathiformes > Syngnathidae > Nerophis > Nerophis ophidion. The sequence goes on from NC_084637.1 coordinate 11,180,926, forward strand.
AAAGCTGGAGTCCTTAATCACCCACAACTGTCAATATTGGCCTTCCGCAGGGCTTTCAGGTGGTCTGCGAGGCCGGCCAGTCCGATTCCTCCTCCTCCCCTGCCACTGGCGAGCACAGCTGTCGCCGTGGTAACTCAGTAGAGAAAGGCGGACCTTCCCAGCAACCCCAAGCAAACAAAGGCCCATCCAAAAAAAAGTCAGTGCTTTTTAAATCCATAATAGAATGGTGTTTTTGTGTCTCCATCAATACACTGGGGTCCTATTATGCAAAACCAACTTTTCCTACACTGCAAAAAAAAGACCTGTCAAATTATAAACAGACCATTTTTAAGGAAAAAATACCAAAAATGTGTGAAATGTATGGATGGATACTTTTACTTAAAACTGCCTAAGTTAAGATTTGTATATCTAGAAATGATCAAGACTTTTAAGATGGATTCAAGTATTTTATTCTGAAAACAAGCATTTTTCAAATTGCAATTCTTAAATTAAGCATCCTCGAGATGTTGCAGAATCTTTAAACACGATTTTCTTTGGGGGTGCAAACGAAAATATATATTTTTAATAGTTATTTACTATTTTTTAACATTTTTAAACTTGAAGAAAAAAACATAATTATTTATGATAAAACAAAGATTAGTCAGTGACTGAAACTAAGTATATAGCTCTTAAAACTAGGAAAATTTCTAGAAATAGAATTTTAAATCTTGGCAAGTGGCAAGTAGCTCAGCTGTCGATGAAATGTGAGTTCAGATGTTTTATTTCTTTATTTTCCATCCATCCATTTTCTACCGCTTGTCCCTTTTGGGGTCACGGGGGATGCTGGAGCCCATTTTTTTCACGTTTAAAATGTTTTATGCTATTTTAATTTTGACAGTACTACATAAGATACGTTTTAATTTTTTAATTGATGATGTGGGTTCATTGATTTTTAAATGCGCCGGAAAATAACCCGTTTTGTACAATGCGCAGTAGTGTGTAAATGTGTTTCTGTATAGTATTTCTCCAGCAATGATCATGTGGTGACATAAATGATGGTATTTTGAGCGGTAATCATTGAAGTCGGACATCACTGAAGGCATAGGTGGGAAACGCACAGCCCACCCTTGTTTTAAAATATATGAGAAATACAAGTTTATTCCATTTAAAATGGTTTACTTGCATCATTATTATGTATTATCGTTACATTTGTGGTTAATTTGGTTTCAAAATCATTTTGAAAATAATATCGTTTATCGGCAATAATTTTTAGGTCAGTATATCGTCGATATTTACAGAGGTAAATTTGTTATCGGCCCAGGCCTACAATAAAATCGTCCGCTGTTTCCCTTTTTAATAAAAAGTAGCATACATGCCTGTCAGGAGACTTGATATGGAGGCGTTAAAAACTTTAACATGGCTGACGGGGTGGAGACGCAGTGAAAAGGGGGCTTGGCCTGCAGGAAGGCTTCAGCATGTAAATAAGACCCAAAAACAGCACATTCTAAAGAGACAATCAGAAAGCGGCCTGAAAATGGTTTGTAAAACATAATCTATGCAAAATGTTGACCAAAGAACTACTATCACATGTTATGTAGACCACAAGGAAGTGTTTTGAATGTAAAAAAAAAAAAAAAAAATCATAATATGACCCCTTTCAAATAAATTGTGTTCTTTTGATATCATCTGCCTTACTCACTGATATTACACACACCCTTGTTTCATGCTTCAGTCTGTTGTTAATTCATGTAGTAAAACCCTGGTGTATGTTCCTTATTATTGCTGTCCAATGTTTTCATGATGAATGATTCCTCTGGGGGCAGCAGTGACCCGCGTTGACCCCAAAGCTGGGGCCATCATTGCGCTGATGGCTGAACATTTAGCCCTGTGGTCGTGTCTGTGAAGCACACGGCTCGACCCACTGGGCCACATGAAGACGAGTGTAATGCTGTCGCTTCGAGTAATGCCGTCCGCTTGTGTCGCACAGCCTCATCTTGAGGGAGTATTTGCACATATAACTGGGGTAATTGTGCTGAAGTAACGCGCTGGCAGTGTTTCCTTCCTGGCTTTGTTTGGTCTGCCCGCAGCAAGTCTGGCAATGTCCAGGAATCCTTGCCAGACTTTGGGGTCAGTCTGTGTGTCTTTGGCAAAGGTTAGGCTGTCTTTTTTGGCAGATAACAGCGTCTGACATCATGATTATGCAAAATCATGCAAAAAATAACATCTAGTGTCATTAACATTCATACTGTGTACTGTGACTCAGCAGCAGTGGGCTTTAAACGTATTTCCTACATAACAGAAGTGTGTGTGGGTGTTTTGTTAGCTTACAGCTGATTGGCTGTCATTCTGAGTAAGTCAAGATGAAAGTCAGCCTGAATATGTTCATACAACAAATAACTGAGTACACCCCATTGTAACATTTCAGCTCCTCTGATTATTTCAGCTTAGTCATGTCTCTGCACCGCATAACTTGCACACCTGCTGACGGGGAAGCAGTTTCCGTGGCAACCGCCATCCGCCGCTTCATTTTTCCCTCTGCCAGCATCTGAAGGGGGTTTGGCATGGCTGTTGTCACCCTGTCTCAATGGCGGCCTAACCCAACAGCGGCAGACAGCTGCTGGCTATACAGTGAAACATGACACAGCTGTATGCTCCCCAAGTGATTCATGTAGATATCGACCCTTTCTTCTTCACTCATTCATTGCAGCCGCCAAGATTAAATGCCTCTCTCCATCAATATGTTTCTACTGAGTGAACAGCGCTCGATACACTGTGCAGCACACTAACTACTGACCTTCGTCCAGACCTATTAGCAGTGGACTCACGTACACTGAAGCTCCTACTGCTGAAATATATTGCAAATGCTCTTTATATCACTCTGATGTACAGCTGATTTTGTTCCATATGATGGCATCATAGAATTATCATGCAATTGCATGATACAGTGGTACCTTGCTTTTTGTCAGTAAACCATTCCAGAAGGTCAGACAAAAACCAAATCGTACAAAAAAAACAGAAAATGTTCCATTTTGAAATTACATTCATCCAGACACCCAAAAACATCAGCACATATTAATGAGAACAGTTTAGTTTTACATGCAGAAAATATTAAGGAATATGTATAAATGATGACTGAAATAGATACCATCCATCATCTTCCGCTTATCCGAGGTCGGGTCGCGGGGGCAACAGCCTAAGCAGGGAAACCCAGACTTCCCTCTCCCCAGCCACTTCGTCTAGCTCTTCCCGGGGGATCCCGAGGCGTTCCCAGGCCAGCCGGGAGACATAGTCTTCCCAACGTGTCCTGGGTCTTCCCCGTGGCCTCCTACCGGTTGGACGTGCCCTAAACACCTCCTAGGGAGGCGTTCGGGTGGCATCCTGACCAGATGCCCGAACCACCTCATCTGGCTCCTCTCGATGTGAAGGAGCAGCGGCTTTACTTTGAGTTCCTCCCGGATGGCAGAGCTTCTCACCCTATCTCTAAGGGAGAGCCCCGCCACACGGCGGAGGAAACTCATTTCGGCCGCTTGTACCCGTGATCTTATCCTTTCGGTCATGACCCAAAGCTCATGACCATAGGTGAGGATGGGAACGTAGATCGACCGGTAAATTGAGAGCTTTGCCTTCCGGCTCAGCTCCTTCTTCACCACAACGGACCGGTACAACGTCCGCATTACTGAAGACGCCGCACCGATCCGCCTGTCGATCTCACAATCCACTCTTCCCTCACTCGTGAACAAGACTCCTAGGTACTTGAACTCCTCCACTTGGGGCAGGGTCTCCTCCCCAACCCGGAGATGGCACTCCACCCTTTTCCGGGCGAGAACCATGGACTCGGACTTGGAGGTGCTGATTCTCATTCCGGTCGCTTCACACTCGGCTGCGAAACGATCCAGCGAGAGCTGAAGATCCCGGTCAGATGAAGCCATCAGGACCACATCATCTGCAAAAAGCAGAGACCTGATCCTGCGGTTACCAAACCGGAACCCCTCAACGCCTTGACTGCGCCTAGAAATTCTGTCCATAAAAGTTATGAACAGAATCGGTGACAAAGGACAGCCTTGGCGGAGTCCAACCCTCACTGGAAATGTGTTCGACTTACTGCCGGCAATGCGGACCAAGCTCTGGCACTGATCGTACAGGGAACGGACCGCCACAATAAGACAGTCCGATACCCCATACTCTCTGAGCACTCCCCACAGGACTTCCCGAGGGACACGGTCGAATGCCTTCTCCAAGTCCACAAAGCACATGTAGACTGGTTGGGCAAACTCCCATGCACCCTCAAGAACCCTGCCGAGAGTATAGAGCTGGTCCACAGTTCCACGACCGTCCGCCGCCTCAGGAAGGGGAAGCAGTGCACTATCAACACCGTGTATGGTGCGGATGGTGTTCTGCTGACCTCGACTGCGGATGTTGTGGATAGGTGGAAGGAATACTTCGAAGACCTCCTCAATCCCACCAACACGTCTTCCTATGAGGAAGCAGTGCCTGGGGAATCTGTGGTGGTCTCTCCTATTTCTGGGGCTGAGGTCGCTGAGGTAGTTAAAAAGCTCCTCGGTGGCAAGGCCCCAGGGGTGGACGAGATCCGCCCGGAGTTCCTTAAGGCTCTGGATGCTGTGGGGCTGTCTTGGTTGACAAGACTTTGCAGCATCGCGTGGACATCGGGGGCGGTACCTCTGGATTGGCAGACCGGGGTGGTGGTTCCTCTCTTTAAGAAGGGGGACCGGAGGGTGTGTTCCAACTATCGTGGGATCACACTCCTCAGCCTTCCCGGTAAGGTTTATTCAGGTGTACTGGAGAGGAGGCTACGTCGGATAGTCGAACCTCGGATTCAGGAGGAACAGTGTGGTTTTCGTCCTGAAATAGATACCTTTTAACATTACTGAAGGAGAAATATAGCATATGAAAAAACAGGCAATATGTAAAAAAAGACATACAAGATGAGGAAATGTTGATTAACTTGGGTTGGGACTACTTATGAAAAAAAAAAATCCTAAACAAAAAAAAAAAAAAATCTTACAACCATATAGCACAATCTTATAAGAACATACAACCGGTCTATACAACTGGCAGCCTCCGGGCCACATCCGGCCCCTTCTTCCAGCCTAATCCAGTCAGCTACGCAAACATGTCTATAGCTGTGCATGGAAGAGTGGTGTAACAAGCGGTCCATCTCGGGTCTTCATTTGGGTCAGCTAACACCTGCTTCAGACTAGTACCACTCCAGGTATTATCCGTGGCCACATGGTACCTTCTTTAGGCAGACGAAGGGGGGACGAAGTAGAAAACCGGCAGATCAACTGTTCTAAAAAGGGTTATATTTAAAGGTTAAAGTATTAAATGAGTTTTAAGGCGGGAATGTTTTTATTGAGGTAGCATGTCTCACTGTTGCTGGTTTCCAGAGTACTGGAAAATGGATGGAACACACTCTATAGGCTGCAGACTTTTTGAGGACTCTGGAGGTGACAAATAAGCCCACGTTTTTGTAACATAGATTTCGTGAAGCAACAAAGGGTGCAATACAATCAGCAAAATAAGATGGTGCTAAACTGTTTATTGTTTTGTATGCAAGTAATAACATCTTAAAATTGCACTATAAGTGTCCTGAGAGCCAGTGAAAGTGGGCCAATATAGGCGTAATATCATTAAACTTTCTTATCATAGTCAAATGTCTAGCAGCAGCATATTGTACCAACTGCAATCTCTTAAATGCTGGATATGGGGAGAACCCCAAAATAATACGCTATCAAGATGAGACTTAACAGTGGTGGACAAATTGGGATGAATTTTGGCATTTTAACAGAGATGAAAGAAGACTGTTTTAGTAAAATTCTTAGTGTGCAGCTCAAACAAAAGAATTGGGTCAAATATAATTCCGTTTAATAAAAGACATTGTCATATTAATCAAATTTACCTATTTGTTCACGCAACAATGAACAACTTTGTTTACGTCTCCTTTTTTCTGTCTGCATTGCACTCACCGCATCGTGTTTGTTCTCAAGATGAACACTGCTTACTACGAATGTTCAGACTTATTCAGCCCCTATGACAACTGGCGTACCACTGAAGGTACACATACCCACTTTGGAAAAATAGGTTAAATACGTAAGATAAACAGGCATTTGCGGAAGGGGAAAATTGGGACAAAAATAGCCCCATTGTCTTTATGCGTGCCCCCAGTCTGAAATGCATTCAGGTGCGTAATTTTTTGCCCTTTTACCCATTTCCTGAACTTCATTTTTTTTGTTTTGTGTGTGGATTTTGCTCTGTGTGAGCATGATTAAATACACTTTTTTTCCTGCAGGTCAGTTTTGGCTCCACATCCTAATGGTCCAGCTCTAACAGAACAAGACATATTTAGCCCCAGGGTGGGTTATTTTGCAGTCATAGGTAAAAAAAAAAATGCGCAACGACTTTATCAACAAGGTATGGGTTATTTTTTTCGGGGGGCACTCATTTCCATTGGCCACACGATAACTGGGACGGCATACAAAAACCAAGTTGTACAAACACAAGGTGTACAAAAACTAAGGTACCGCCGTATTTAAACATTGTTTTGGCAGGTGAAAAGATAATTACATCAGAATATTGTTGTGTTTATGGTTTGTAGTCTTAAAGGTGTTGTTGGAAAGCCTCAAAAACAACGATTCATTCTTGACTGTCATTTTCCTCCAGGACATCAGCTCCGGCTGCTGTGCCAGCATCCCTGTCTCAGCGAGCTCGTTACGCCACCTATTTTGATGTTGCGGTGCTGCGTTGCCTTCTGCAGCCCCACTGGACAGAGGAGGGGGTGCACTGGGCCTTGATGTATTATCGCCAACGCCTAAGACAGATTCTGGAAGAAAGGCCCGAACGGGCCCCTGAACCACTGGTTGCTCCTCTGTCGCGGCCACGGAGCAGTTCCATGGTGGCTGCCACACCTTCCCTGGTCAACACCCATAAAACCCAGGTGACAGTCTTAGGATCAGTCAGATTTGTTGTTTTTATTCCATAAGCATATTTAATGTATTTGCTTCTGATAGGACATGAGTTTGAAATGCAATGAGGAGGGCAAATCTCTGAGCACTGAGACGTTCACTAAAGTTTCACTTACTAGCCTTCGCCGCCAAGCAGTGCCAGACCTTTCATCTGACCTTGGCATGAACATCTTCAAGAAGGTCAGCCTAACTGATTTGATTAATGTATGTAAAGATAAAACGATAGGCTTGAACGAGAAGTTAATTTCTTTCAGTTCAAGAATAGGCGTGATGATCGGGAGAGAAAGGGATCCATCCCCTTCCATCACACAGGGAAGAAACGCCAGCGTCGTATGGGTGTCCCGTTCTTGCTCCACGATGACCACCTCGATGTCTCACCCACCCGCAGTGCATTCTCCTTTGGGAGCTTCTCCGGCCTGGGAGATGATCGACGTGCTCTGGACCGTGGGGGATGGCAGGCCACATTTATGGGTAGGCAGATTACTCTTAATATTCAGAATGGGAACGGCGTGGCTCGGTTGGGACAGCAGTTCGTTCGATCCCCGCCTTCCACTATTGTAGTCAAGTCTGTTGTGTCTGTGGGCAGTGTGTGAATGTGTCAAAGCGCTTTGAGTAGCTTGAAGGTAGTATAACCCATAAGATATGGAAGCCCCATTTGGCAACACAGTGGCGTAATGATTAACATTCAGGAGATCTGACTTAGAATTTCTGTTGGAACATCTCTGTGTGGCGTTTGTGAATTGTGAATTATATTTATATAGCGCTTTTCTCTAGTGACTCAAAGCGCTTTACATAGTGAAACCCAATATCTAAGTTACATTTAAACCATTGTGGGTGGCACTGGGAGCAGGTGGGTACAGTGTCTTGCCCAAGGACACAACGGCAGTGACTTGGATGGCAGAAGCGGGAATCGAACCTGCAACCCTCAAGTTGCTGACACGGCCGCTCTACCAACCGAGTTATTCCCCAATGTTTCAAACACATGCATGTCAGGCGAATAGAAGACTCTAAATTTGGCTCCAGCTCACCTGTAACCCTAATGAGGTCAAGTTATATTGAAAATGAATGGATAAAATAAAGTTCAAGATAAAGTAGAGGTAGATTCATTCTTTCCGTATTGAATAATAATAATTGTCACAGGTAAATTCACACGTCGGGGAAGCACAGACACAGCCGTAGATGCCGACAGTCTGAGCACCAAGCATTCGCATTCCCACCACTCACTACTCAGAGACATGCCCGACCACTCCAACAGCCACAGTGACAACACTGTTAAAGAGGGTAAGAGAGGCTTATTTCAAGCACTCAATGCCTAAAATCTGACAATCAGAATGTTATGTATTGACTTTGTCTTGTTTTCTGCTGCCTAAAGTTCGATCCCAGATCTCCACCATCACCATGGCTGCATTCAACACAACCGTGGCGTCTTTTAACGTAGGCTACGCTGACTTCTTCACTGAGCATATGAAGAGGCTTTGCAACCCTGTGATCGTCCCAGAGATGCCCGTGGAGCCTCTGGCCTGTGCTAACCTTCCTCGCAGCCTGACCGACTCCTGCATCAACTACTCTTGCCAGGAGGAAGGCGAGAACATAGAAGGCACAAATAACTTTGTGCTGAAGAACGGCATGTTGGACCTCACAGTAAGTGACAGATAAAGATGCAAATTATTAAAATAATGTGAATTTGCAATTACCGTACATTAAGGAACATGTCCACTTGTGTTTTCAAAAAGCAATTTTTGTCCCATGCTATACTATTTAATGGACACGTCAAACACTAGCACCACGTGGAAAACGGACCATCAGTTTGAAGGTTGTTCTTGTTAGACCACCCACAAGCTCATTGGTCGGCTTTTTAGGGCTGCCTAATTGCCAAGATGACTATGAATGACAGCACGCAGCAGCTGACCAATCAGCGGTTAAATGCGTGATCAGAGCAAGTTGGGATTCCCACGGCAATATGAATCACGAAAAATAAATAGTAAGACAAATTAAAAATCCACACGTAGTTATGGTAGTTATGATGGTAACTAAGACTTGGGCGAAGGGAATAAGAAAGCAAATTGCAGCTGAAGTGTTTGCCATTCCTTATAGCACAATTCGATTCACAGCCTGGACATACAAAGTAAAGTATAATGCAAATTTAAAAAAAAAAAAATAGTTATTTATTTCTGTTTATTTTGTTATTTCATTTTATTGAATGTATTTATTTCCCATTATTACTCCAAAACATACATCTAATCCCTGCAAACCCCCCCCGACCCCTTCAAGCCAGTACACAAACAAGTTGTGTCCTCTCAACTTTTAAAATCCAAATTTGTCTTTGTTTCCGCCTTACAAAGATAAAAACAGTACAAAATGTTGATTTGTAAAAATAATTGTGACAAAGACAGACAGAATAAAAAAGAACCTACACTAATGCCTAAAATAAAATTTCATATTTGTTTGAGGGGAAATTAAAATTTTATCCCCAGAGCTTGATGGCAAGCCCAGAGGTCTCATTTCCCGTAGTATTTCAACAGGGTTGCAAACATCTCAGTATGTTTTTTTTTTTTTTTTGGTGAGAGAAACAGCCCCAAAAAAATAGTTTCCATCTCTACGTTTGGTAGGGATGGTGTTGGAGGCAGTGAGACCCTCTCATTTCCCTGCCTCCAAACACGTTGAGTCCAATTTTGTCTCATCTACCACATCCATATCCATCCATTTCTATCGCTTGTCCCATTCGGGGTCGTGGGGGATGCTGGAGCCTATTTCAGCTGCATTTCGGGCGGAAGGCGCGGTACACAAGTCGCCACCTCATTAGAGGGCCAACACAGATAGACAACATTCACACTCACATTCACACACTAGGGCCATTTTAGTTTTGCCAATCAACCTATCCCCAGGTGCATGTCTTTGGAAGTGGGAGGAAACCGGAGTACCCGTAGGGAACACACGCAGTCACGGGGAGAACTTGCAAACTCCACACAGAAAGATCCGGAGCCCGGGATTGAACTCAGGACTTTTGTATTGTGAGGCACATGCATTAAACCTTCCTCCACCATGCTGCCCTTGCCTCAGTCATTCAGGCGTTAATTGGTATATTTCAACCTAAGAGGAAAATAAGTAGCTGATCCCCTACCAACTGGTTACAGTATGTGTCCAGGAAGCGCACACATTAGAGGGCATTCAAAATAGCTGACTGAATTTGTGGCATTTTGTAATGTTTTGACGATATTTTCACATACTTTACGGCTTGTAAATATAATTGGATGTGATTTAATGCATACAATGAAACACAATTAAGCATATAAAGTCAACTTGTTTTTTCCACTCTACTGGTACTTTAATGACCCTATGGGGCGATTTCGTCTGTGTTGTACAGTGTGGCTTGAGTACCACACAGACAGTAGGTGAGGATGCTCTAAATAAAGCAGAGGTTTTTTGAGGGATGTTGTATTGTCTCTGCTGGGCTTTTTCACCAATTTGGTGGCGTTTGCACACCAGGTCAGGTTTTCTGTTATGTGAACTCCCAAGAAATAGACTTCAGGGACCCGCTCCACATAGATCTTAAAGACAAAATTGTAAACCTGCACAATACTGGAATGGTCTACACTGCGGACCGGTCAACGCTTAATAATTTGTCCCGCGGCCCGGGGGGGTGTCCCTTTTTTTCCGCGGACCGGTCAACGCTTAATAATTTGTCCCGCGGCCCGGGGGGGGTGTCCCTTTTTTTTTTTTTTTTTTTTTTCTTCTTCTTTGTCATGAAAAAGGGACGTTTTTGTCATGAAAAAGGGAGTTTTTTGTGGTTGGTGCACTATTTTTTAGTGTATATTGTGTTTTTTATGTAGATTTGATTAAAAAATAAAATATATGTATATATTTTTATTTTTTTATAAAAAAAAAATCTGCGGCGCGGTACCAATCGGCACTGGTTTACATGACTATCAGCAAGAATATTGGTTAAAAAAAAGACCAATGATAATGCAGTAATTCGAAAAAAAATCGGTATCGCTCTGGAGTGCCACAGTCACTAAGAAAACACATAAGCCCTTATTGAATGATAAATTTAATTTAAATTACAGGCTATGTGTGTTTTGTTTTCTTAGTCTGTCTCTTCCAGGTAAAGTGCAAGAGGGTCCACTCAGTGCATCGCTCTCAGCATGAGTTTTTCAGAAAGATGGAAACAATGAAAATAGACCAAAAAAACAATTTTTTTTTCAACTGGGAAAAACAATGCATTTTAAGATGTTAAGTTTTTATTGAAGTGCAATTTTTGCTAACAGAGATCGAGAGTGTTTTTTTTTTCATGATTGTTTACTTATTTAGGATCATTTAAAGTTATTTACCTTCTAATTACAATGATAAAATATCAATGAGAAATAAATTAGTTGCGTTCGAAAAGGGTTACTTGTATTTTTATTATTATTATAATTATATTACATGTAAAGTATAATACATTAATTTTGTCTTGGTTATTGGCAATAATTTGTGGGCGAAAACATTGTCCAGCAAAATTTGTTACCGGCCCAAACCTCCGAACACACTTCACTGTAATGATTGAGACCCTCCTGTGTTCACAAGATGCTTCTGTTCAAGAAGACTGAGTTGGCTAACCCAGCTAAATTTCTCCTTTTTTATCAGGCTGTGCTGCGCGCCCTCTATGCCGTTCTCAGCCACGACATCAGCTCCAGAATCTGTGACGTGGCACTCAACATCATCGACTGCCTACTGCAGCTGGGCATGGTGCCTGGGATAGGCAAAAAGCTGTCCAAGCCAGACAACAAGGAGAACGAAGAGACTCGGACCAAGGATACTGTCGGACAGGGCCTCGGAGGAGGAGGCGGGGGAGATGGCGGCGGCGGAGGAGGTGGAGGCGGAAGCGGCGGAGGAAGTGGGCAAGGCAGTAAGGATGACGTGAAGAATAACAAGGACAACGACAAAAAGGTTTGCAGCAGCCACACGCAACAGCTGCTTATTTTTTCGACATTAGGGTGATGTTTGCGTCTTTTGCGATAAACAGGAAGAAAACTCCTGTCTCAGCACCCACCGGCTGGCCCTCACCATGCTCATCAAGATAGTCAAGTCTCTGGGCTGCGCGTACGGCTGTGGCGAGGGACACCGTGGTCTATCGGGAGATCGTCTCAGGATGCAGGTCAGACTCCTTCTTTGCGTGCTTTTCCCACAATTCTTCACTGCAATGAATAATTCACCATAATAGCCTTTGTGTCTTGATGACATTTTTTGAAAGTGCTTCATCACACCCTGATGGACTTCTGCATTATTTCCTGATGTAAATATTTCATTCATCTGTCTTGTCAGGCCCAAAACTGTCTGACCAGCCTCTACAAGCTAGACAAGCTGCAGTTTCGCCAGACAATGCGTGACTACGTCAACAAAGACTCGCTGAATAACATTGTGGACTTTCTTCACGCTCTACTGGGCTTCTGCATGGAGCCCATCACCGACAGTGAGTATGTGGCCAGACTCACAATGGTGTGTCGCAACTTGAGGAAGCTGCAGGTGAAAAACATCCTGTCATTTAAGTCCGTTTGCGACACAATTTTCTTTCAATTGGTCCACAAAATAGGTGAAATTGGATGTTGCTTGAAGTCGAGGTGAGTTTTAAAAAGGTGTATAATTCAGGCTGTACCTTACCAGACCATCAATACAGATAGATTTGTTTGTAGTGACTTTTACAGCAACTGTTTATTTTGTCAATGGTCTTATTACCCAAGAATCTCAAATGTGTGCTTGCCAAAGCTGAATTGTTTTCCATTCCAATGATATCGCCACTTATCTCGCTGTTAACCTTCCTTGCACCGCCGCTTGTCCCTCTTGTTGTGGTACTTTCCTACACACAACCTCACATCCCACTCCACACGCTGAATCCCTCCTTCCTTTCTTCCTTACTCATCCATTTTGTACACTTGCCAATCCAAAGCTTTGCCCATTACATCGCTATTCAATCAGCACCGTTACTGCTCAGCATTGAGACATGGTCGACAGTATATGCCGATACAGTTTGGCATTGAAATTTGAGCTTTTGTTTGTCTCCACACTGACAAAATGCTGCAAAATTGGCAAGTGGCGAACTGATGAGAGTTTTTGATTCTGAAAGGCACCTTTGTATTTTTTAAAAGATGTGTGTGTTTGTGCGTGTTTATTTTACCAGCGTTCGTTTGTGGTTCACCTCCCAGTGGAGGTGAAGGTGCCAAGTCCTTTCCTTAAACAACGTACATGTCTGTGCTGGCCTGATGTCAATCAACCTGTGCCCCGCCTCTTTTCTCTTGCAGAGTACGGCAGTGCAGGTGAGAGGTCCAGGAGGGCGAAAAAACGAAACATCGGTAGATACACATGATGTATAATAAATAAAATAATATTAGAGATGTGATAAACTTACCCACCTGATCAGAACCTTCTTTTGGCACTGCTTCCATTGCTGCCCCTCTCGCTCTGTCCTGAAGTGACAAATCTCGCCTGCAACTCCACATTTTTAAATTTGTATTCTACAGACCAAGAGAATCATTACCTCAAAGTGCTTAAAAGCAGGCCTAAGTCACTTGCATGTATTCCTTCTCCCTTACCCAGAATCCTTTTCAGTTTGCTACTCCCCCCACCCGCCATATGCTGTATAGACCCACTTTCTTTGCACCTGATCCCTCAAATTTGTCGTTTGGGCTTACTGTTTTGATGGAATATTCTGCTGACTCAACCACACGCGTTTGATTTGGTCTCTGCCGCCTGCCTGTTGCTTCCAGACAAAGCGGGCTTCGGGAACAATTTCACTACGGGTGACAATAAGTCGGTGGCACAGAACATGGAGGCGGTTGTGGTGGGCTGCATGTTCAAGTCGCTGATCACCCGCTGTGCCTCCACCACACATGAGCTTCACAGCCCTGAAAACCTGGTGGGTGCTTGAAATCGTCCATCTGCCTTGATACTTGTTTATGCCTCTTTGCACCAAAACTAAGGCTGTCATGATGAAAAATGTTGAAGCTGTGACGACAGTATTAGCCAGTCTGTTCTGTTGAATAAAATAATTAATTATGCCATCATGCTACCTTGACAGAAGCCAATAATTATGTCAATGGTCAGAGTACCGGTAAACTAGAGGAAAACAGAGAGCCAGGATTGCATCAGGTAGGGCGTCTGACCTAAAAACTGTTGTTGTGGCAACCCAGAATGGGGAAAATATATAAGTATATGTAAGATACTAACAATTCTACACCACTGCAAACTATACATTAGTTTGCAGCAGGCACACAAAAGATAATAGACAGAAAAGAAAATAATGCTGCAAATGATGTCATTCATAAATGACATCTAATGTTAAATAGGTTTTACTTGTTTAGCACTTTTCTACCTTTAAGATACTCAAAGCGCTTTGACACTATTTTCACATTTACCCATTCACATACTGATGGCGGGAGCTGCCATGCACAACCCACCAGGAGGAAGGGTAGAGTGTCTTGCCTAAGGATGGCGGAAGCCGGAGATTTAACCAGGAACACTCAGGTTGCTGGCTTGGCCCCTCTACCAACGGAACCACGCCGTCCCATCTAAATGGCATACTGACTGGCTGTATTAATACTGCAATAATTCTGTGCTGGTGTTTGAAAATGGTGCCATGTGCTAGATGAAAGAGTCATTACTGTACGTTCAACCTGCAAAAGTTCCTAAATTGCAAATATAATTATTTTTTTTAACAAATAGATATGCAGAAAACAATATGAAATATACAACTCTGGTCAATGACCTAAATTTTAAACTGGAAGAAAAGAACATTTGCATTATATGGCGCTATGGGATCAAAATAATCCCACACTCTGGAATTGTTCTAATGCAAACAGTACAAGGTGTTTCTCATGCCAAAAATGACAGTCAAATGATACAGAAGCCGTATCAGTCACATGTTTTTTTTTTAAATGATTGAAACATCGAGTTGAAGGATACGGTATCACTGTATTTAATGTATCGTTTGACCCATATAGTGCTGGCTGAGCATCAAATCACTGCTCAGATATCATCCCCTTTGCTTGGCGACAATTGTAGGTATGTTAGGAAATATCCAGTTATGCTGATTACACTCTTAAGTGGTTTGCATTTCCTAGTTACAGCGAGATTACATCATGTCACATAACATCAAAATCACTCAAGCATCAGACATCCACCTGCCAGGATCCTTGAAGTGTACTGTCACTCAACAGGCCTTGAGGCTGACGCGACTAGTGGATGTTGGCTGAAGATGACACACTTCCACAACACTAGCCTCCCACTCACAAGCCTGACACATTCATTTGCATACGCACATGATGAGGAGGTGTCTTGTGAAGAATCAGTGAGATCGCTCACAGCCTTTACTTGTCACCCTTCCTCACAGGGCCTCTATTGTGACATCCGCCAGCTCGTGCAGTTCATCAAGGAGGCGCATGGAAATGTTTTTCGCCGAGTGGCTCTGAGCGCACTCCTGGACAGTGCAGAGAAGGTCACGGCCACTAAGAAACCTGAGGAGAAGGATGAGACCAAACTGCAAGCTCCAAGAAGGTAGCAGACAATTGTTTTTTTGTAGCTTTTTGAAAACTTTAATAAAACACCCACTTTCTCATCACTTTCATCATTGCTTGCTTTGATGTCGTTTGTTTTGTCTTGCATGACAGCTCAAATGATTAGGTCACACACAGACTGTATTTCATTCTGTCTCCATTTGTGTAATCATTGATTACTTCCTCAACTTTCGAAGGAATTCACAAGTCAGGGATCTGTAGTTTGCCTCCACTTGTCATTTCTGTTTAGGGAACACCCAGTGGTGTAACATGGCGGTATTCTTAGGGTTAGAGTTTCACCTCATGCCAACATTTAGTGGAAAGCAAAAACATTTTGTAGTCATAATTTTGAAAAGTTGTAATCGAAATATAAGACTTCCTTTCCTACCTGTTTTACTACATGTCTCAGACACGGTGGTCTTAAAGGGCTATAAGGCGCCAATACTGGAGAGGCGAAAGAGACTTTGGAAGGGCTACTTGTCCTTTGTTTATGGTGGTTAATTGGTTCGAGGCGTGACCATGGTAAGGGAATTTCTGTCAAGTAGGAATATTATTAATGAAAAAAAAATGTTCATAGTTAAAGCCTAAAAACTGTTTACAACATTGGAAGAGTGGTGGGCTGTAATTTTCACACCATGGGCCTTCAGTAATGTCCTACTTTGTCCGACTTTAATAAAAACCTCTTGTAAAATTGTAATCTATGTCACAACATGACCATGGCTGGAGAAATATTATACACAAATACGTTTGGACACCACTGGGCATTGAATTGCTAAACAGGTTATTTACATTACATTGTTGGTTGATGCAATTAGAAGTAGCGGACAAACCATTTCAGCAGTAGGGACATGTTAGCTAGCTCGGGGATCAGCCGACCTCATCTCATGAGATCTAGCTTCTCCTGAAATGACCTTCTTGAAAATGGCCTCGGAGGCATATCTAAAACCTAATAAAAGTTTTGCTGTCCTTCCTTTTGGGTTAAAAAAAGCAAGGTTTCTCTGCGAGCTGGGTATGACTTCGGTGCGGCACTTGCTGCTCTCGTAACTCACAACAACAGGAGGCATGAATGTCATGTTCAGCGTTTCAACATGCAGCAACCTATAAGGGCTACTGTCAACAACTCGTGAGCTGATTGGCCATCGCAATTGTCTATCAACTTTATGTGCTCCATTAATATACACTGCACAGACCGTCGAATTGTTGATTCAGAAGACTTACGGCAAATTTTCTACAGCGCTGGCAACAAGGTAGCTGAATTCTGATGGGATAAAAGCTCTAACGTTAAAAAAGGCCTAATATGACATTAAGCGAATATGATGAATACTTTTATATATTAAGTAAAAGGAAAAAAAATAAATAAAATTTTATCAATTTATGGCCAGCCAAAAGGCCTTGCTGGCTCTGATGGCCCACCACTGTATTTTAAATATGTTTTGAACATAAGAGCCCTCTAAACATGAAAAAGTTAGAACTGGGCTTCCATTTGCTGAAATCTCAGCCGTATGTTGTTTTGCAAAAACTTGGTCAACTACGATCAGTAGGCGTGATGTTAGCATTCGTGTGTTAGCAATGCATGTCCTGTGTTGTAATTCCACATCGCTCGAGTCAAACAAACTGTGTTACTCATGTCAAAGATGATAAGCATCTTGATGTGTTCATCACCACTTTTTGTTGCCCAGACTGATGTTGGCTGAGAGCTTTCTTGTTAGCAGTTATGGCGCTCCGAGTCACACCGAGAGAGGTCCTTCTTGCGTCGAATATTTTGATAGAGTTCGCGTCAAAGTCTCACCAATGTGGAAATGTGTTATTGAAGCAGCGGGAGTCCTTGTTCTCTCAAAAGTTGGTCAGTTTGGCATTGTCTCATTGGAGATACAATAGAGTCAAGATTAGCCGCCTGTTAGCACTGTACCTTTTGACCCGGAAAAAAAGTTTTGCTTGGCTAATAACTTCGCAACATCGCCACAACATGATTAATAGTACATAAGATGAATACTCCACTGTAATGGATATGTGTAAACAAAACATACGTTACCAATGAATTTAGGCAAAAAAACATTTAAAATACGCTTTAAATATATTTTTTTGTTTTAATTTTTTTTTTAATCTGCGATGAAGTGAAGCCGTGATTTTTGAAGCACGATATAGCGAGCGATAAGTGTACGCCACTGGAAGGGTGCTATTCCTTTGCACCCTTAAATGGGTGGGCAGGTTTTATTGCGTCAGCCGGCCTGAGCGCTTTGTTTGTGTGTGTTGGCCTGTGTGCGTGCAGGTCAGAGGCGGGTGTGTCCGGGGAGAAGGGTCAGGTGTCCAGTGCTGCAGATGAGTGTCGCAGCTGCATCTCTAGCAGACCCCCCCAGACCCCCGAACAGTGAGTGTTCACCTCACCACATTTCCATTTTACTGTCCCATCCATGTCACGCCAGCTGCCATCTCTCTACTCAAAATCAAACTAACTGTTCAAAATTTACTTTTTCTCTAAGTTGAAATGTTCTGTCTCTGCATGTGTCTTTGCAGCGAGGATCAGATCCCAGGAGCTCTGCTCGGCAGGAAAGACTTTTGGAGGAAGATGTTTAAGTCGCAGAGCGCTGCCAGTGACACCAGTAGCCAGTCTGAACAGGACACTTCAGAGTGCACCACTGCCCACTCTGGCACCACAACGGATCGGCGTTCCCGATCAAGATCCAGACGTATTTCACTTCGCAAGAAACTTAAACTACCCATAGGTAGGTGCAGTAAGCCAACGACTCATTTCAAAGACCAATCAAGAGTATCTGACTGTCCTAAGCTTGCTGGCTCATCTGCTGTCATTTTGTCTCGCACATGATTGCATTTCAACTCAAGAATCAATAATTCTCTCCACGTCCATGCACCATGTATCCTGTCACTCTAACATGGCATCCTTTTGTATGTGTTCCTCTTCTGCACCTCAGCATGCCGCAGGACCACTCACCTACCACTCACCCTCTCTGTCTTACGTATGTGGACAGGGATCCATCCATGTTGTCATTTTCCTGTTATTTGTGTTGGTGTTGCATTCCCCATCGTTGTGTGCACGGTCAGACGATGACAAGCTGTGTTATGCTAGATGGATGTAGGAAACAACAGACATATGAACAATGTAAAGAACTGGAAAAGCATTCTGGGAACACAGACGTCCGCCAAGCCCAATAGTAAAATAGTCCTTAATCCAGACGGTGACCCAGATAGCCTAAATGTAACGACTTGTTCTTTATTCCATTTAATTTTGTAAAAAATTCATCAAATTCTACCCTTAACTTGTGAACTACCTAAAGCATAATGAAGGGAAACTGAGTGAAGCCTGAGCGTTGAATCTTGGCCGCTAGTATACACAAACACGCACAAGTTGAAGTCCTTAACGTAAAGGTAAAGTGATGCTGGAATGATCCAGATCTGCCCTAAATATATAATATAAATAAATAACTTGTTCCTTATACCATTTCAGACATTTTCTAAAAGATAGTAATTCACCCATTACTTGGTGAGCTATCTGTAGGGGAAATAATGAAACGGAGTGAAACCTCTTGTCGGTCACCACTCTCTTGTGTCTCTACGGGGCAGCAAGTATACAAGTAAACGTAAAGTAACATTGTAGAAATTATCCAGTTCAAGCCTGAAATCTAATCACTTTTCTAAATCCTTTTTCGAACATTTCCATAAAGTTTCATGAAAATCTTCTCATAACCTTTTGAGTTATTCCGCTATTAGCAGTGTGACGTTCGCGAACAAGTTAAGTCTTTTGAACAGCCCTTTTATGTGAATGATGAAAACCAATTCCCATTTGAGTCGTTTGTTTGCAAGCCCCCGCCTTCCGCCCGATTGTAGCTGAGATAGGCACCAGCGCACCCCTGCCCCCAAAGGGAATAAGCGGTAGAAATGGATGGATGGATGGATGTTTGCAAGCCATTTTGCTGCCTGCAATACATGTGCTCAATAGTGCTATGCAAATGAGGAAGCGGTATTAGCGCCTGGAAAACAATCGTTCAACAGGCAGTGTAGTACAGTTTTGCATTTACATTTCTATTACCGGTATATTCTATTATAATTGTTTTCCTAGTTTTATATATATGTATCATCAATCAATCAATGATATACATACTGTATAGACTGGTAGCCCTAAATTACGAGTGTTTCAAAGGGCTGCACAAGCCACAGCGACATCCTCTGTTCAGATCCCACATCAGGGCAAGGAAAAACTCAACCCAATGGGACAATAAAAAACCTTGGAGAGGACTGCAGATGTGGGGGAACCTGTGCCCCCCCT
The DNA here is from genome assembly GCF_033978795.1 of Nerophis ophidion. Classification (NCBI taxonomy): domain Eukaryota; kingdom Metazoa; phylum Chordata; class Actinopteri; order Syngnathiformes; family Syngnathidae; genus Nerophis; species Nerophis ophidion. The sequence continues at coordinate 11,200,692 of NC_084637.1, forward strand.
TCCACGAAGGAGAGGGGGGCAGAGCAGAAAAGAAACGGCAGATCAACTGGTCTAAAAGGGGGGTCTATTTAAAGGCTAGAGTATACAAATTAGTTTTAAAATGGGACTTAAATGATTCTACTGAAGTAGCATCTCTAACTGTTAGCGGGAGGGCATTCCAGAGTACTGGAGCCCAAATAGAAAACGCTCTATAGCCCGCAGACTTTTTTTGGGCTCTGGGAATCACTAATAAGCTGGAGTTCTTTAAACGCAGATTTCTTGCCGGGACATATGGTACAATACAATCAGCAAGATAGGAGGGAGCTAGACCGTGTAGTATTTTATACGTAAGTAGTAAAACCTTAAAGTCACATCTTAAGTGCACAGGAAGCCAGTGCAGGTGAGCCAGTACAGGCGTAATGTGATCAAACTTTCTTCTTGTCAAGTCTAGCAGCCGCATTTTGTAATACTGTATTCTTTTAATGCTAGACATAGGGAGACACGAAAATAATACGTTACAGTAATCGAGACGTAACGAACCTATGACTAATGATCTCAGTGTCGCTCGTGGACAATATGGAACACATTTTAGCGATGTTACGGAGATGAAAGAAGGCTGTTTTAGCAACACTCTTGATGTTTGACTCAAACAAGAGAGTTGGGTCAAAAATAGTACCCAGATTCTTTACCGAGTTGCCTTATGTAATTGTTTGGTTGTCAAATTTTAAGGTGGTATTATTAAATAGGTGTCGGTGTCTAGCAGGACGAATAATAAGAATTTCCGTTTTCTTAGCGTTGAGTTGCAAAAAACACTGTTATCGCCACTGACTGAATGATCACCTGATCCGAAACCAGAACCATCAACAGGGACTGTTGTTCAAGATGCAGACAAAAATACATGTATATCAAGGATTTCGACCTATTTTTTATTTTTATTTGAATTGACACAAAAAGGGATAGGCAGTAGAAAATATATGGATGGATAAACATATACACATTTAATACCTATTTGTATATTTTTTTGTATTAATAAAATGCGCAAAAATGTATCTGTAGAATTCATAGTTTTTATTGTACCACAAAGTTGTTTTGTTTAGCAAATTAGTGATCTTTTTTATTTCACCTTGTGGAATGATACAATAAAACACCAATTTCATTAAAATAATATTTCAGAATTATTTCCACTAAATTTATCTTGGTGCAATATGTAAATTTGAGATATTCTGATATTTGTGTTTTGTAACGGCTGCAGCATTGTTTTTCTTGATATTTGAACTACTTAACAAAATGTAACATCTAGACAGCCTTTTGAATGGCTCCTTATGCTCTGGCTCACCTTCAAAGAGCCATAAATCCCATCACTACCAAATAGTTAATTAATAGACAGACAAACCAACAAAACGATTACATAATCAGGTAATAAGTTTACATTAAGATTAAACAAAGTTCATGAAATTCTTTCCAAATAGGGCCTAGACTCAATAAGGGAGAACACCAAAACATGGGACTAAATAGTACTTTATTGATTCTGTGAGGAGAGTTCCCTCAGGAAAGTTAAAAAAAGGAGTAGGACTAGGAGGCAAAGAAGAGCACAGAATGTTACATAAATCCAAATGCCTCTTTTAAAGACGCCAGCATCAAAAGTATACTTAATGTACAGAGTAGTAAACAGTCATTACATAAAACATTGTTCTTCTGCAAACACCCTTATTGAGTAAAAGGACAAAGAAACAGCTTTAATTTTTCGATCTACTCACTGAACTGAGGTCATTCAAGGTATTCTTTTACAGCATACTGACGTCTTGTGCGATGTTTTTCGAAACGATGTTAGCTGACGTCCTTCATTTTGCTTCTTTGTCTTTCGAAACTGTCTTTCCCTGATTGTATGAATGCTGTCCGTCCGTCCTCGTGTGGCATTGCTCAGTATGGGTGCTTCCTTTACGGTGCTGTATATGCATGTAAAAGTATAGCATCTTATACTGCATTATTCATACTGTATCCAGGCAATTGGCTGAAACGTTCCTCTCTTTCCGGACTTACTGACGGTGTGGAGGACCTTTTGGACATCAGCTCAGTTGATCGACTGTCCTTCATAAGACAGAGTTCAAAGGTCAGGTGTCTAGACGTACTCGCTGTTGCTGTTTGATGCCGACATCTCAAGGAACTTGGCTTTCCGTTGTATTTGTCGATGCATTAACAGGTGAAGTTTACCAGCGCAGTCAAGTTATCAGAAGGGGTCGCCGCGGGGCCGGAATACGGCAGGGACGAGGAAGAGAATTTCTTCAAGCGGCTTGGTAAATGGAGGTCTGGCAGGAGGAATCCATCCAAGCTTCACCACACAGAAGAGAAAGATGGTAGACCTCCCCCAAACCCCTCGGCTGTCCCTTGCCCACCCACTCACCACCACTCTCTCCCACCTGTGTGCTTTAATCTTTGCTTTGGAATGGGTTGTTTTAAGGTTCCTGTGGTAAACCTGTGCTCTGTTAACAAATGTGCATGCTTCATTCCATTCAGACCCCCCCCAACCCACCTCATTATTTCTTACAATAAATAGTTTAGACCTTTAAACCATCTTTCTGCTGTGGTGCGGTTCATACCTCTTGCTTTCAGCCTTGCCTCTTCCAGTCATGAGTTAGGTGCCATTTTCCAAAGACAAAGAACAACGCAACCTTTCTTTGTGTAATTACACTTGTCGTTTCAGCAAGGTTTCTTCCTTTTCTTGTACTGTATAGATCAGACAATAATGTTCCACTTAGTATCATCTGGCAGCGGTGCTGCAGCACTTCCTGTTTAGGAGAAGTCTACACATGCATTTTATTTTCTAAAATTAGTTTCCTCTTTGTCCAGGACCCCATGGTTTCCAGGAGCGCCTCGCGGCCAGCCAGGAGGCAATGAAAAACAAAAATGTGGTGAACTTGGGTGCAATCCGACAGGGCATGAAACGCTTCCAGTTTCTGCTCAACTGCTGTGAGCCAGGGACAATACCCGACGCCTCTATCCTCGCCGCTGCTTTGGACTTGGTACTCCTCCTCAGCCTCAGCTTGCATACTCTTTGTCCATCTACTCTGCTTCATTTCATCTTCCGCCTCTCTTAGGAAGCACCCATTGTTGCTCGAGCCTCCCTGTTTCTTGAATGCGCCCGATTTGTCCATCGCTGTAACCGTGGCAACTGGCCGGAGTGGATGAAGGGCCACCATGTCAACATCACCAAAAGAGGTCTGTCCAGGGGCCGGTCCCCGATAGTAGGCAATAAAAGGAATCAGAAGCTCCAGTGGAATGCAGCAAAACATTTTTGCCAGTGGGGAGATGTGAGTCTGATTTTGTTTCGTTGTTCGAGATGGACAAGTGTGCCCATCTTCATATCTTTCTTGGCATAGGCGATCGGTACACGGCTAAGTGAACTGTGCCACTACGACAGCGAGAGTCCAGCCAACATTCTTGGGTACATCTACGATGAGGAGACTAAACGAAGAATGAGAAAGGAGGATGAAGAAGAGGACTATTTGGATGACAGTATGTAATATACTTCATTAAGATTTCATCGATTTTTTACATTATTTCTTTCTCCTCCCCAAGACACGGTCAACCCGACAAAATGTGGCTGCCCATTTGCTCTGAAGATGGCCGCTTGCCAGCTGTTGTTGGAAATAACTACTTTTCTGAGAGAAACCTTTCCTTGCTTGCCTCGGCCACGCACGGAACCACTTGTGGTAAGTTTATTGATCTGATATTTAACTATATTTTCACCAAGCAGTTTCATTTGGTTCAGTTTGGAATAATTTACATTGAAGAATTTTGAAGGTTTTTGCTTACATTCCTTACCACCTTTTAAGAATCGTTTGTGAGATTACCTTTTTCAGAGGTACAAGCTCGACACATCATAGTCCTGATTTTTTTTGCTTGTACTAAAACAGGTGCTAACCAGATAGCACAAACAATGCTGATCTGTTAAACGTGTGCAAAATGTATTGCATCTGTTAAGTGAGCAGAATAAGGCATGCATTCAATTTAGCATCTCTGTCTTCATTAATATGCCAAATATATGCTAATCCTCAAAAGCCTGTTAAAGAAAATGCATATATAATAATTTAGGAAGCGTGATGTAATTTATCAACACTCATCACAGTTTTGCATGCACTATTCTACGTTGTATTTAGTATGTGTCAGAGAGACGTGCAAAATGACACACAGGATCGGTGCTCGCGCTGCACAGACAGACGATGGACGGATAAAAATTCTACATGTGTGTCAACATTTAGAACGGTCAGAAATAAAAAATATTAGACATATCGTCTATTCAGCAAAATCATTTCATAATTTTATAGCTGCCAGAAGACCTAAAAAGATGATTAAAATTAGTTAAATTGATGCTTTTTTGGTGTCCTTTAGTCTTTTTTTAATGACGTTCATTTTTTCCCACATAGAATATATATTAAAATATTTTTTTTTAGATTAAATAAAATTATTTAAGTATGCATTTTTTTCATCTTGAGCGAAGTGCAGCCTCTCTCCAATGAGCGCACTTCCAGTGGTTAAAAAAAAAAAGAGGTGTCAATGTAGATGCACTGCAGGACTGCTTCTAAAATGCCCATAAAAAGTAGGACATGTCTCGTGCGTGTTTGAAAACATAACAAAACGCCAATGATAACATGAATGGGCAGTAAAGGAGAGTATCTCTGTGGTGATGCCCCGTAAAGTACAGGCAAAATCCTCATTTAAATAGGGCGGCCTGTGCCAATTTTCATTTGCTGTGTTAGTAGATCACACATATTTTTATAAATTGCACAAGCTGTTTAGCGTGTGGTATTTAGATCTTAGTAAATCAAGCTGTAGGAGTGTCCCGCTATTGATATAGGTCTGATATCAGAAAAACGTAGCTACAATACAAGCAGTCCTGCAGCATACTTATTTGTACAAAGCTCAACAACCAGTTGATAGCCAAATGTACTCCAATAAGCAAACAAGTTCTGTCTTTTGTTATATTTTAGTGAAGCCATTAATAATTTGTAAAGCATTGTAGGCTATAGGCTACTAGGAGCTAATCTTAAGTGAGCAATATTGCAGTCTGAAACACAACATTTATTTATTCATATATAAACGAGTATCAAATGATTATAGTTGAATATCAAATACAGATCTCCAAAGAATTGTATTGAAAGAATTCAGTAACAAACGCATTATGAGCCTGAATAAATTAATTATCATTGTTATTACTAATTAAACATAGGGGGTGCAGCCTATCCCAGCTGCACTCGGGCAGAAAGCGTTTTTCATACCTACTATTGTTCTCTGTTTTAAATAATTTCACTTGATGAAGCCCTCATAACCAATCCACACTACAAAATTTTTCTGAGTGGATCTATATCGGTATGGACTCACACCCAAGGCTCCAATATTTATAAAAATGTATCGGGACACTCTTAACTGTCACACCCACCTATGAAAGGAAGAAGAAGTGTCTTCATCCGGCATGAAATTATTATACTTTGCTTACCTTGTCACGTTCCTCCTGCAGCTATGATGATGCCCATAAAAACCTCTAAATTTTTTACTGTTCAAAATCATGATAACAAGCTGAATTGAGCCGTACTGCATTATGGAAAGACGGCTTTTGCGTGTGTCCTGGCAACTGTTAGTGGTGTATCTTTTATCCTGTAGGATTTAGACAGCTGCCGCCTGCGTCTGGACCCTGAGCTCGGTCGTCATCGCTATGAGCGGAAGATCAGCTTTGCGGGTATCTTGGATGATGAGGACGGCCATGACTCGCTAAACAGCAGCAGCCACACTCTGAAGTCAGACACCACATGTGATGACAAAAAGATCCAGGAGGGTGCTGGTAAGCTGTCATAGGAACAGATATATCCTTCAGGTTTTTGTTATTTGTTCAGTCACATCCCCATGACCTCTCTCCAGGGCCCATACGGAAGATTCGTATTGGAGGCTCACGGTTGCTGCAAATCAAAGGAGCCCGCAGCTTCCGTGTAAAAAAGGGTGGCTCTTTGTCTTCCATTCGAAGGGCGGGAAGCCTGAAGAGCACCAAGATGTCCCGGCAGGATTCTGAGTCAGAAAACGAGGAGGGGATACTTTCACAAACAAACAGCAGGGATACTGTCACAGACATTGGTAAATTAAGGTCCAAACTTTTTGAAATCGTTTTTCTGTTTTCTGAGATTTTCTGGAAACCCACATCGGATTGATTGATTGAAACTTTTATTAGTAGATTGTACAGTACAGTACATATTCCGTACAATTGACCACTAAATGGTAACACCCGAATACATTTTTCAACTTGTTTAAGTCGGGGTCCACGTTAATCAATTCATGGTACAAATATATACTATCAGCATAATACAGTCATCACACAAGTTAATCATCAGAGTATATACATTGAATTATTTACTATGCGGGATGTGGAGGGGGGAAGGTTTGGTTTATATCAGCACTTCAGTCATCAACAATTGCATCATCCAAGAAATGGAGATTGAAACAGTGTAGGTCTGACTTGGTAGGATATGTACAGCAAGCTGTGGACATAGAGAGATCAGAAAGCATAAGAACAAGTATATACATTTGATTATTTACAATCCGGGGATGTGGAGGAGTGGAGGGTGTTAGTCTAGGGTTGTATTGTAACAGACTCGCAGACTTTCTAATTGGTCAAACGATGGATGGCGGGGCATCGAAAAATTAAAATAATAACAAGATTTCGGGGCTGTATATCTAGTTTTGAAATGAGCATCGTTACCAGTTATAGAGGTACCCGAAAAGAACATGATTCATTACTGCCTTTTGACATACACTATCATGGCCATTTAATGATGACTTGACATTAAATTTCTACATATTGCACCTTTAATTGCATATCATTTATTTGCCCAAAACTTGCTAACAGTTTTATTTTAAGTTCTTTCAGGCTGTATTTAGTAATTTTGTAATGCCCAAATGTTGTTTTGTGATTTTTCAAATAAGGTTACATTTTGTACTTTGTTTTTATACATTTGTATTTCTATGCATTTCATATGGCACACTGCAATCTATTGAGTTCAGATGAATGCTAAATGTTCTAAAATACGGTATACAGTATTTTTATTCCTCAACCAGTTAATGTAAATATATTTTTTGATTGATACTTTTATTAGTAGATTGCACAGTTCGAGATCAGTTTGTGATTAAAGATGTTATTGAACGTCATCGCGTATAAGATATGAAAAACGTCATAGTGACTTCGTTGAGTAACTAATTGCCCTTACAATGGGAGAAGTAAATTGTAACGAGTTACGTTTTTAAAGTAAGATGACCAACACTGGTAACACTTAAATCTTTATGCAATTGTATGATTTTTCCCTTAAATTCAATGTCAGTCAAAAAGAAATTCACTGTTTCTTATTGAAACCCTTTTAAAACAACACTTACGGTACATAGGTCATTCTACCGCATCAGTAGCATATTGCTTGTAACTCACATAATATGTTAAAATGTAAGTAAATTTTTTAAATTGTAAATATGATAATACTCATAGTTCACTCAGAATGTGTATTGGCCCGTCCGGGAACTTTATTTAATTTTTGTAAAAGGTCTGAAAATTAACAGGAGTGAGTTTTTAGCATGGAATTAGCAAAATCTGTTCATGAAAAACAGTCGTGTGGCATTTATGCTAATACCATGTTGACAGTAAGCACATTACAGGGATTACATTTTTTTTTATAAACAAAAAGCTAACAGAACACTGCTGAGATTTTAACCACCGACATGCAGCGTTGAAATATCATCCAATATACCGAAAAATGCATTAATCTTGGCGTGCACATGACCTAACACTTTTGGAATATTCCACAATTCTCTTATAGGTGGTAACTGACTGAAGTGGGAATTTTAGCAATTTTCTATTTCAACAACAATAAATGAAAGTATAGTTGGGATAAGGAGTAACACAAATATATGTTAAAATATATAACATATCTGAATGATTTAAATGGTCATATTTAATTTTAGGAAGCAAGGACACGCAACAAATCTATTTTTCCAGTGTATCTAGTTTAAATAGATATTTTAATTTGTATTTATTTGATATTATATTAGATCAATGAGCAGGACATCTCTACATAATGAAAGAAGTTAATTTTGTCATGCATTTATATTATTCCTAGGGATGCAAATGATTGGCCCACTATTGTATATCGTATCAATTGTAGCATGCCTAGTAAGATACATTGTTGTCTTCTACTACCATGTTTTCTCATACAGGTAGCCCTTGCAGTACCAGCGAACCCAGTATAGAGCCCGAGGGCCAAAGCGGAAGTGGCACAGAAGACAACTACCATCGCAACATGTCATGGCTCCACGTATGTTTATCACAATGTGTATGACTCTTTTGCTACCCTTCATGTTTCTTCCCTTTCATGTGTGCCTTCTATCCTGACCCAGATCATGATTCTGCTGTGCAACCAGCAGAGCTTCATCTGCACTCACATTGACTTCTGCCACCCGCGCTGCTACCAGCACCACAGCCGCTCCTGTGCCCGATTGGTCCGCGCCATCAAGCTTGTGTACGGAGAAACCGTCGACAGCCTAAGAGAGGACAGCGCCGCTACCACCGGCATAATAAGCGCACGCGCACAGAAAAACAAAGAAGTACGTTTCACTGTCAATGCTTACCCGACCCAACGTTGTTCTAGTCTGCGTCTCTGAGAGTCTGTTTGACTTTAGTGTTCTGACAAGTCATGCCTGAGGACTCCATCCATGAAGAGGAGGCCCACTGACACCAACATTGAAGGGAAGAAAGACACTGGGATGTTGAAGTACATCAGAAACCAGGTGATGCGATGGCATGGCTTTTGGCTTTTTATTGTTTGAATGGTGTCTTAGACCTGTGTCTCCCTCAGGTGATGAGCTTGTCACCTGCTCCCCTCTCTCTGCTCATCAAAGCTGCTCCCATCCTTACTGATGACATGTACGGAGACGTCCAGCCTGCAGCCTGGGAGCTGCTACTCAGCGTGGATGAACACATGGCGGCTGCTGCTGGTAAAGCTTTGAGGAGTGTTTTAGGCTCCTATCTACTAAGAGACAAAAAATGCATACTAAATTGCGTGTGCGAACTATATAATAGTGTGTTGTCTGTGATCGACGAAGACGTTGATAAAACGCAAAAATATAATTTTGCCAGCTGTCACCATGGAGACTAGGGGTGTGGGCAAAAATCGATTCTAATTTGAATCGCGATTATCACGTTGTGCGATTCAGAATCGATTCTCATTTTTAAAAAATCGTTGTATTTTTTTTTTTGTCAATCTAACAAAACAATACACAGCAATACCATACCAATGCAATCTAATTTCAAAACCAAACCTGACCCAGCAACACTCAGAACTGCAATAAACAGAGCAATTGAAAGGAGAGACAAACACGACACAGAACAAACCAAAGGTAGTGAAACAAAAATGAATATTATCAACAACAGTATCAATATTAGTTATAATTTCAGCATAGCAGTGATTAAAAATCCCTCATTGACTTTATCATTAGACATTTATAAAAATAATAAAAAAGAACAATAGTGTCACAGTGGCTTACACTTGCATTGCATCTCACAAGCTTGACAACACACTGTGTCCAATGTTTTCACAAAGATAAAATAAGTCATATTTTTGGTTTGTTTAATAGTCAAAACAAATTTACATTATTGCAATCAGTTGATAAAACATTGTCCTTTACAATTATAAAAGCTTTTTAAAAAATATCTACGACTCTGCTAGCATGTCGGCAGACTGGGGTAGATCTTGCGGAAATCCTATGAATTGAATGAATACAGAATCGTTTTTTGAATCGGAAAAATATTGTTTTTGAATCGAGAATCGCGTTGAATCGAAAAAATCAATTTATAATCCAATCGCGACCCCAAGAATTGATATTGCATCGAATAGTGCGACACTCAAAGATTCACAGCCCTAATGGAGACACTTAATTCCCTTCACATTTATGGCATTATATGGTCCAACCTGAGGCGTTTCGTCATGTTGTTGACATGCAGCACATAAGTATTTTATGAACCACCTTTACTTGGCAATATAGAAGTGCGTTTTAGATCACTGTTTTTTATCCATAGGTCCACTGTTGGGCTGGGAGGGCCACCAAAAAATACCTGTTTCTCAGCTTTGGTCCGTATGGGCTGCAGCAGTATCCATCCATCCGTCCATTTTCTACCGCTTATTCCCTTTGGGGTCGCGGGGAGAGCTGGTGCCTATCTCAGCTACAATCATGCGGAAGGCGGCGTACACCCTGGACACGTCGCCACCTCATCGCAGGGCCAACACAGATAGACAGACAACATTCACACTCACATTCACACACTAGGGCCAATTTAGTGTTGCCAATCAACCTATCCCCAGGTGCTTGTACTCAGATGTAAAACACTTTCCAACCAGTTACGGCAGCAATGACAATTTCAAACAAATAGGAGAACTATGGAGTTAAAGTTGCTTAAGCGCAAAAATTATGACTAAAGTGGTGAAGATGCTTATTTAAGAACTATATTATTATTTATTAATAACTTAGTTATGATTTTTTTTTAGCATTTTGTAATTGTATGTATGTTTATTTTTTATCAGTTTTGATGAGTCCGTTCTTTTGCAGTATATTTGATTAGTATTTATTTTTGTAATCAACCTGAACTGAGCCTTGATAATATTTGTGAGTTACACATTATTTCTATTAATTTGACAAGGCTTATCCTCTTAAACTGTAAGTGGGTTAGCTATAATTATTGAATACGATTAAAATTAAGAGTAAGATGACTAATTCAGTGTTAATATTTGAGTGGGTCCCTATTTAGTGGGAAAGTTGAGCCCCGAGGTCAAAAGGTTTTAAACTCCTGATGAGATAAGGGAACCTACTTTTAGCACTCTGGGAGGCGCTGTGTGGTATTGTGATGGTTTGTCTGGAATAATCTAGATGCAGAAAAATGCATATTGCAATAAGTTTTTTTTAATATTGTAGATATAATAAAATATTTCCTATATAATAAAATTATAATTACCCCAATAAGTCATCCAGAAGCTATAAAATGTCATTACTGAATACGTGATGTCAAAAATATATTTTTTATTTTGAAACACAAATAGGACGGATGATTATCTCTCTCTCCATTGTTTGCCTTTGCAGTTCAATCGGCTAATTTCCCACAGCCATTTGTGCAGTTTGAACGCACATTTCAACATGCAAAAAAATAGCCGCAAAACAGTTTTAGTCTTGATAAATCACATTGTGTGTGCTAAATTATTATAAATGCCTCTTTCTCACAGTAGTTTGGACTTTCTAATAATCAGCATATATTTAGCATTTACATGAAGACACGCTAAATAGATTGCGCTCTCTATTTTGCTCATTTATAACACACAATTCTATGTGCATGAGCCTAGTCAATCAGCTTTGCGTGTGATATCAAGTTTGCACCTGTTTTAAAACACGCAAACTTTTTAAAGTTCATGCACTCAGTGTTTCATACCACATGAATAATTCATTTATATTATTTTCTACCCTTTCTTTTCCATGCTTCCACCGCCAGCGGCAATGTTCCTCCTGTGTGCAGTAAAGGTCCCTGACACAGTGACCGAGATGATGATGGCAGAGTTCCAGCACCATGAGGCCTGCCAGCGCATCAATTCTATCTTCAAGTTTTACACGCTGTGGCGATTCCGCTACCAGGTGTGGCCCCGCATGGAGGAAGGAGCCCAGCAGATCTTTAAAGTATGACAAATTACTAGAGCCTTTGTCAAATTTTGGCTGCATTAGAATGCTGTAGAGGATTTGTTTCTTTCTTGTCTGTTTTAGATTCCCCCGCCTAGCATAAACTTTACCCTGCCATCTCCCATTCTGGGCATGCCCTGCGTCCCTATTTTTGATCCCCCATGGGTTCCCCAGAACACCGGGAGTGTCCAGGACCCAATCAACGAAGACCAGTCCGTAAGTGTGAGCACTGCTCATGTTTCAGAAGTAGGTTAAGTGTACTATATCGCAATTATTTTCTTTATTTTACCCAACAGTTGCATCCAGTTATGTATAGTATTCTATATTGCATACATATATTCATAAAGAGTTTGTTAATGTAAATACGTTTCCCTTGTTTAAGGATTTATTAATAATAGCAATACTCTTGTAAAAGCTGGAATTTATTATCATTTGTATTTTTGACAAATATCAAGGAAAGAGCCCATTGAAAATTATTAATGAAATCATGCAAACAGTTGGCGATGTCATTTAATCTGAAGAAATATTACAGACAGAAATATTGTATGTCCTTTCGTTTTTATCCTACAGCCTATTTTTAGGGGACTTTGAGTTACAGTGCATCCAGAAAGTATTCACAGCGATTCAATTTTCAACATTTTATTGTCTTACAGCCTTTTTTCAAAATGGAATAAATACATTTTTTCATCAAAATTCTACAGACAATACTTCATAATGACAATGTGATAGTATGTATATTTAGTTATTTATATTACTTTTTTTTTTTTTTTTTTTTACAAATGTATTAAAAATGAAAAAAATATCACAAGTACATAAGTATTCACCGTCTTTGCGCAGTACTTTGTTGCACCTTTGGCAGCAATTACAGCCTCAAGTCTTTTTAAATAGGATTCCACAAGCTTGGCACACCTATGTTTGGGCAGCGTTGCCCATTCCTCTTTACTGCACCTCTCAAGCTCCATCAGGTTGGGTGGGAAGTGTTGGTTTTCCTCCAGTGTGTCTCTGTACATTTATGCATTCATCTTAGTCTAGTCAGGCACTCTGTCTCGGTCATCCCAGAAAGACAACCATCAGGCCTCCATGATCACAAACCTTTTCCAGCCAAAGATATCTGGTCTCAGTTAATAACCAAAGCAATATATACCCCTGCGTCAACTATATTTTATATATATATATATATATATATATATATATATATATATATATATATATACTGTATATATATATATTTATATATATTTGAGTTTTTTTGTAATGTGCCTTGGGCCAATGACAAACGAGTGACGGGCCACTTTGGGCACCCCTGCTGTCGAAGCTGACTGCTTATGGCCACTATAGTCTTAGTACTGTAGTATATTTGTTCATAATATGGTCACGTATGGGACGCGAGTCACATGGTTGTCTTACGTCAGCCGGGAATAGTAAAATCCGCAGTTTTACCTGTGATAAAGAGGGAAAAAAACGGGGAAGTCTTTTGTTAGCTGCCGTCTTGTTTTATTATATATTACTGTCTTTGCACATGTTAATGTTTAGTCTTGTATGCCCAATATATCAATACACAAAATCTGTACTTTAGTATGTTAGCTTTCCATTGAAGGCGACTGGCGAGCGACCGTAAAGGTCGTGGTTGAGGGAAGAGTTGTTTGATGTTGGATGCTAGAAAATCTCCACTGCAATGCAACAGTAGGCCTTAATGCATTGTTTCAGCTTGATTATTTTTGTGCAGGTTATGCAACGCGTGTTCGCAAGATGAGCATGTTGTGGGGCGTGCAGTCTTGTTCAGGGGTTAAAATGCACGCCTGTTGACCAACAAACTCTCACTGATGTCATAATACATTATTTTTTGTGATTGATGGGTTGGGGAGCCCTGCTCAATGGTATAGTGGCCTGTCGGAAGCCATTTCTTAGAAAGGTTTTCCAACATGCACCTGAAATACTCTCAGGCCAGGAGAAACAAAATTCTCTGATCTGATGGGACAAAGATTGAATTATTTGGTGTGAATGCCAGGTGTCATGTTTGGAGGAAACCAGGCTCTGCTCATCACCAGGTCAATACCATTCCTACAGTGAAGCATAGTGGTGGCAGCATCATGCTTTGAGGATGGTTTTTCAGTGGCAGGAACTGGGAGACTTGTCAGGATAAAGGGAAGGATGAATGCAATAATGAACAGACACATCCTGGATGAAGACCAATGCTTCCCATCAAACCTGATTGATTTTAAGAGGTGCTGCAAGGAGGAATGGATGAAACTGCCCAAAGATAGGTGTGCCAAGCTTGTGGCATCACATTTAAAGACTTGAGGCTTTAATTCCTGTCAAAGGTGCATCTATATAATATTAAGCAAAGGTTGTAATTACATAGGTAAATGTTATTAGTTTTATTAGTTTTTGTATTTGTAATACATTTGCAAAATATTTTTTCTGAACTTTTCACTTTGTCATTATGGAGTATTGGCTTTATAATTTTGAGGACAAAAGTGAATTTATTCCATTTTGGAATAAGGCTGTGACCTAACAAAATGTGGAAAAAGTAAATCGCTGTGAATCTAATGTAATAAATGTATGTAAGCAATGCATCTTTGCTGGTTGCAGCAGCATTGCATTTAATGTGGACTTTGATAAAAAGGTCTTCTTATAAACCTATTAACTTGAGCAGCACAAATGTAACGTCTGTGAAGTCTTCCAGGTCATGATAATCCACAAACATTGAAATGAGACAACTGGAATTATTTTTGGTAGTTGAAAATGTTATATCTTTAACAAAAAAAACTACTTAAATTCTAAGTGTTTTGAGGCAGAGTTCCCGTATTTATTTCTCTGGTGGGTATAATTCAACTTGTTTGAATAGGAGTAGAAAGAAGCAGAGCGCAAACATTCACCGATGCTTAAATGAAAACCTATAAATAATAGGTTTACTTTAATCATGTATTTAGTCTTTGTCACATTTTAGTCATATAAATTGATTCAGTTTTCAGTTGACTAAATTCCTCAACATTTAAAAATTAACTAAAATACATTAAATTATGTTGACTAAAATTTAAAGTATAAAGGATAACACATCTTTAAAGTTGTCGATGATACCATATTTATTAAGGCTATTACAATTGCTGTAAAACGTAATAAATCAACACTGCATAACTTAGCATATACAGATGCATTTCAATGAATCTAAATATGGTGCATCACATTATTCCAGAATCAATTCAGACTAAGAGACTAATTAAATTTTTTTCTGTTAATTTCTGAACGTGCATTCAATAGTGTAATGTGCTGCAGAGCAGATCGTTCACTGTTGTATTAAGCAAATGAGCTGGGTAGAGCTAGGTGCATGGTGGGGTAAAACATATTCACTTGCTCTGAGCGGAGTGTAAAATTAAATTATGCGCAGTGCGTACACTTGTATTAGAATAATTGTATCTATTTAACAGGAAATAATGTAAATGGGACAATAACATGATCATGTAAGTATTTGATGCTCAAATTTTAAAGGGGAACTGCACTTTGTTTTGGAATCGTCAACAATAAATATGAAAGACATGATGATGGATTTTTTTTTTTAATGCATTCTGACTTGCAAATAAACATACATAAAAGTCAGATGGGAGGTCCTCCATTCCGCCCATGAAAAAAACAAAAATAACCATTCAAAAAGTGCCAACAATACCCCATTTACATTTTGTGACTAAAGTATTAACTAAGTATTAGTGATATTATTATTATAAGCACTAAAGCAGAAAAACTATATCGGCACTGTGATCACAAGTTTGTGTCCAGCTTCCTCGTTTCTTTGCTCGTCAAACTTTTTTTTAGATCAGCGTTTACTATCCTTTCACCTGGATAGTAGAAGGACGAAAACGTACTCTGACAAGTTGGTACATTTTGACTGGCAATTTAGACCCGGAAATGGCAAAAACACCACAAACAACACTTGGTTCGACCCCACTTTTCTTTGCGAGGATTATGAGTCCTTGAAGACTAACGTTACCACTTTTTTTTTTTACCAGACATGGTCGAAAATAAACCTCATAAACTGCTGAGATTCACCCGGTCACAATATTAGATACAACTGCACACGCTCCGATCAATTCAGACTCTGCGTAAAAAAGATGCTTTTCCCATTCTTTATATCACTGCATGTCTCATGTCGGTGTTATTAAGCGCATGCCAAGATTAGATGAAAATTATATTTTATCCACCTTTTCTTGTGTTATCTCAAAATCAACTTGCCTCAGTGAGACAGCGCTCCTCCCCATCTGGCTGATAACTTTATATAATGTCCTAATAAGTACATCCACTTTACTGTGATGTCACAACAAGCCAGACTGCAAATTACTGGTAAGGCAGCCAAAACTGTGTGTATTCTCACACCCAAATACTTGAACCTTTTGATTTGATTATTTGGCATTTTTTAACATGACTAACAACATTTACATGTCATAAAAGACGAGATTTATCATAGTTCCCAATTAACGAGGGCCTTTCCAGTTAAAGTTTTTTAATTTTGACGTAACTGTAGACGTTTCCTTCATTCTTTGAAAACATCTTTTCTCTCGGTCTAAGAGCTTGTCATTGATGCCCTTACAGAGACCAGAAGAGGCTGCCTTCTTATGTTAAGTCATGTGCTTGTGTGACTGTTGCTTGGGCGCCCCGATGTAGAGGTTACTGCAGACTGCGCTACATAAAAACATTGCTGAGCTTGATTTTTAAGAAAGTAGGTCATTGGGTTGTGCCAGTTTTTGTCTAAGGGTCTAATTGGCTTTGAAGTGTGTTGGAATGTCATGTTTGCAGAAAATTCTCCTGAGTTTCTCTGAAAGACCAGGCACGTAAGGGACCACCACAATGTGTGTCCAGTAGCTTGGATTTTTGTTTTTATGTACATTTGAGCCACAATGGGTGAGCCTGTAGCACAGCCAGGATTTTGCTTGGAGAAATTCATTGAAGTAAAAGTAGGTTGTATTCAGTCGAATTTAAAGGGGAACATTATCAGCAGACCTATGTAAGCGTCAATATATACCTTGATGTTGCAGAAAAAAGACCATATGTTTTTTTAACCGATTTGCGAACTCTAAAAGGGTGAATTTGGCGATTTAAATGCCTTTCAATTGTTTGCTGTCGGAGCAATGACCTTTCACCCGTGACGTCACAACGGGAAGCAATCCGCCATTTTCTCAAACATTACACACACCAAGTCAAATCAGCTCTGTTATTTTCCGTTTTTTCAAATGTTTTCCGTACCTTGGAGACATTATGCCTCTTCGTTGTGTTGTCGGAGGTTATGACAACAAGAACAGAGGCGGATTCAAGTTGACTTACGTGGAGTGTGCGAATCAGACATATCAATGGTCACGGCATGCTAATCGATGCTAACATGCTATTTAGGCTAGCAGTATGTATATATTGCATCATTATGTCTCATTTGTAGCTGTATGTGCATCCAGCCTTTCCCTCCACCCACATTTAATGCCAAACAAACACATACCAATCAACGGATTCAAGTTGTACCAGTGGTCAACATATGCGAAAGTCCCTCGTTTGTTCTCCACACTTTACCGACGATAGCGATGCTACGACAGAGATGGCACAGAGATGTGTGGATATCCTGCGACACTCAAAGCAGATGCATATCCAACGATAAAGTCAACAAAATCACAAAGGTGAGTTTTGTTGATGTTATTGACTTATGTGCTAATTATGTGCTAATCAGACATATTTGGTCAAGGCATGACTGCAAGCTAATCGATGCTAACATGCAATTTAGGCTAGCTGTATGTACATAGTGCATCATTATGCCTCATTTGTAGCTATATTTTCATCCAGCCTTTCCCTCCACACACATTTAATTCCAAACAAACACTTACCAATCGTTGGTTAGAAGGCGATCGCCGAATTCGTCATCGCTTCCTCCGTGTCGCTGTCTGTCGTAATATGGCTCAATAGTTTCAGTTTTTTCTTCAATTTAGTTTTCACTATCTGCCTCCACACTCCAACCATCCGTTTCAATACATGGGTAATCTGTTGAATCGCTTGCGCCGCAGAAATCCGAGTCTGAATCCGAGCTAATGTCCATACCTTTCTGTTCTATCCGCCATGTTTGTTTGTGGTGGCCTCACGCAGTGATGTCACAGGAAAATGGACGGGTGGATGTAACGGTGGTTAAAATCAGGCATTTTAAAGCCGTTTTTCGGGATATTGCGTGATGGGTAAAATTTTGGAAAAAAACTTTGAAAAATAAAATAAGCCACTGGGAACTGATTTTTATTGGTTTTAACCCTTTTGAAATTGTGACAATGTTCCCCTTTAAAGTAAATCATAGCTCTGGAATGAGCTTGGTTCTGAAGTCCTGTTGTAAACTACTGCTACTACTTCTACTTCTGCTATGGTTGGCGGTAATGACACGTTGGTTTTCATTCGGAGACAGCGTAAAGGGCATTCAAACTTTTTCCACCGAGAGCCACATACTGATAATTCAGAAGCTGCATGTGTCAATTTGACATTTTTCCTTTGCAAAAACGACGCTTTAGACCGTGCAGACATCCTTATTGTTTATGGTGTCTAAATGGTTTTGAATTTGACCCTGGTAAATAAATGTTTTTGATTATTGTATATTTTATTGTTAGCTCATTAAAAACCTTTTTATGATATACTAAATACATTTTTTTTGCAATATTAAATCCCTCTAGACATGAAATAACACCTATATAGTCACCGTTACATTTACTTTACCAAACATAGTAGCCTTCGGTGTGTTCCCCTTGCCTCGTCGGAGGATCCTTTAAGAGTCATTGGTCTGGCCATCCATCAAAGCGCTCAGCACAGCCACCAGGTGGAAATATTTTGTCACATCCTGAGTAAATCCTCTCAGTTGGAACTGGGCTTTGACGTGCTGAAACCCCAGGCAAAGGTTGTTGTGCCTAGAGTTGGTCAACTCGATTTTCGCAGCGATGTTAATTGTGCCGTTATCATTGTGCGGCACAAGTCCCACTGTGTGTTCATGCTGTTGTTGATAGATATCGCTCACGTCAAACACTCACCAATGTGGAGATGTGTCATTGATGAGGCAGGAGTTGAAGATGACATGCATCAACAGTTTTACTCTCCACTTACCATGAAAAACAGGCACAACAACAATGGCTTCATCTGCATTGAAACAAAGGTTTCCCTTAATTTAAAACTAAGATTTAATTTATACCAAAAATGCATAAAATTTGCTTAAGAAAATTTTAAAGAATTAAAATCAAGATAAATTGAAGCCGCAAAATACAAATCGCAAAGGGGCGAGACATGACAAAACTGTGTTAGCTTCATGTTGCAATCAACATTTCAACATTTGTTGCTCTTTTTTTCCCCATTTTTCTCTAGTTTTGTTGTCTTGTTTCACAATTACAATGCAAATACATTTTTTTGTTGTTGACAATGTTGTAGGTGGGGGAGTTACTGTTGCTGACCCTCTAGTGGGGTTCCTTCTCTGTAAAGTTTAAGGAGTCCGTAAAGGCAATGTGTTGCTCCCCAAGGGTATGGGCGATATAGTGATGTGAGACGATCAATACTCTCTGAAGACATTTGATAATCTTTTTATATTCACTAATGGGATACCGCTTTTACATTTTTCAAGAATGTTGTCATTTAGTAGACCAGGCATCTTAGTTCTGTAATCTGTGGTGTTAATTAAAACTGCACATCCCCTGTTTTCTGGGGACAAACCACCTGAGACAAAAATGTAGGAACTCTGCATAGTGACTGCTGAATCGTCTTAAGAACTTGGAAACAATTACATTTTGAAGAAGTCTTTTTCAACTAACAAGAAAAAAATCCATTTGGCGGGATTTTTCAGATCACAAATGTAACACAACAGTTTTCTGTGTTTACATTTTGAAACAAAAAGTTCATTGTTTTGTATCTGTTATGACTCAAAAGTGGTTCAAACAACGCTTTAGATTCAGCAATCTCCTGGATTTGATCTGAAATAAACTCCAAAAATAAATGTCAATTTGCCATTTATCTTCCTATCTTTTAAGTTGTAATGCATGTTTATTTTAAGTGTTACAGATTTTGATAAAGACCTTCCTTTTATCATTTTATCTGTCTTTGTTTTTAGTTTCCTGCATTAATTCAGTCAGTCCATGCCATAGTAAGTTTTCTGTCCAGATATTTGTGCTGATGCATCTTTTTACATTAAGTCATAAATGTCAGGAACGGCAAATTTTCTGCATTTTTTTTTAGTCAAATGGGGACAATTCGATTTTTGGTTTCCAGAAGTGGGGCGGTTGCATCTTGATGAGTAATTAGCTCTACTGTACTGTATGTCTGTAGGAAAACAACAGCAGCATGCATCAGACATTGTGCGTTGTGCTGTACCTGCATGGTCATTGGATGACACAGACTTCGCCGTGTATGTTCTCATGTATGTGTATGAGCACGTGCGTCATTGCCATGATATGCAGAAAGTTTTCTATTTCTGTTCAGGATCACGTCAACGCATCATTGAGCCAATTGAGAGTTGCTATATGCTTGCAAAATAGCTGCCCACACTGATCTAATCAACACTAACCCCATAGAAATCCTTCTCGGCGCGAGCTGTGTCGCGTTCTCACCAGCGAGCTGAACACATCCTAAAGAACCTGCAGCAGGAGGAGGAAAAGCGTCGTCTGGGCCGTGAGGCCAGCATCGTCACAGCCATCCCTGTGGCCCAGGAAGCGTGCTATGAGCCCACTTGCAGCCCTCCACCTGAGCAAGAGGAGGAAGGTGCGGCGCATGGATACAATAAACTTTGTGATTTTTTTTTTTCTTGCTTCTAAGTTGTCCATGTTTGTCTTTCAATGCTGCCAGCAGAAGAAGTGGTGAACCTGGCATCCCGTCGTCTGTCTGTCAGTCCCTCCTGCGCCTCGAGTAACTCTCACAGGAACTACTCTTTCCGCCGAGGCTCTGTGTGGTCTGTACGTTCTTTGGCTAGTGCTGAAGGTATGACGCTCTTAGGACCTGATCTACTAAGATCCAAATACCATGCGCTGAACAGTGTGTGCAAACAATACAATTTTATGTACTGTTTGTGGGCTTGTTGCGTGTGATCTACCAAGACTGCTTGTGCAATTGAAAAGTGGAGCAGACAGCCTTTTTAAATGAGGTCATTGCGTGTTCCATACAGCGCTTTCACCATGGAGACACACGATCCTTTACTGCACATCATGTTGTCATGCTCCTACTTGTGACATTTTGCTATGTTTTGAAACAAGCAGCAGACATGTACCACTTTTTCTGGATGTTTTAGAAGCAATGCATCTACATTGAAACCACTTCCTTTTTTTCCTGCACAAAGGTGCGCTTATGGGAGAGGCTGCGGCACTGACTGCGAATATAAAGAAGAATATGCAAAAAAATGTTTTAACATGTTAATAATACAAAACCCCAAATCAGTGAAGTTGGCATGGTGTGTAATTTATAAATAAAAACAGAATACAATGATTTGCAAATCCTTTTCAACTTATATTCAATTGAATACACTGCAAAGACAAGATATTTAATGTTGGACCTAAGAAACTTTTTCTTTTTTTTTGCAAATCATTAACTTAGAATATAATGGCAGTAACACATTGCCAAAAAGTTGGCACAGGGGAATGTTTACCACTGTTTTACATGGCCTTTCCTTTTTACAACACTCAGTAAATGTTTGGGAACTGAGGAGACCAATTTTTGAAGCTTTTCAAGTGGAATTATTTCCTATTCTTGCTTAATGTGCAGCTTAAGTTGTGCAACCATCTAGGGTCTCCGTTGTCGTATTTTACGTTTCATAATGCACCACACATTTTCAATGGGTGACAGGTCTGAACTTCAGGCAGGCCGGTCTCGTACCCGCACTCTTTTACTATGAAGCCACGCTGTTGTGCAGAATGTGACTTGGCATTGTCTTGCTGAAATTAGCAGGGGTATCCATGAAAAAACCATTGCTTGGATGGCAACATATGTTGCTCCAAAACCTGTATGCACCTTTCTGCATTAATGGTGCCTTCACAAATGTGTAAGTTACCCATGCCTTGGGCACTTATACACCCCCATACCATCACAGATGCTGACTTCTGAACGTTGTGCTTATAACAATCCGGATAATTATTTTCTTCTTTGGTCCAGAGGACACAACGTCCACAGTTTCCAAAAACAATTTGATATGCGGACTCGACAGACCACAGAACCCTTTTTCAGTCCTTCTTAGATGAGCTCGGGCCCAGCGAAGCCAGCGGAGTTTCTGGGTATTGTTGATAAATGACTTTTGCTTCGCATAGTAGAGTTTTAACTTGCACTTACAGATGTAGCGACCAACTGTTGTTACTGACAGTTTTTTTTTTAAAAGAGTGGTGATATCCTTTACACACAGTTTTTGAAGCAGTACCGCTTGAGGGATCGAAGGTCACGGGCATTCAATTTTGGTTTTGCGGCCTTGCCACTTACGTGCAGTGATTTCTCCAGATTCTCTGAAACTTTTGATGACATTATGGACCGTAGATGGTGAAGCCCCTAAATTTATTGCAATAGCTGGTTATGTTGTTCTTTAACTGTTGGACAATTTGCTCGCACATTTGTTCACAAAGTGGTGACCTTCACCCCATACTTGTTTGTAAATGTTAGCATTTCATGGAAGCTGCCTTTATAAAAAATCATGGCACCCACATATTCCCAATGAGCCTGTTCACCTGTGGGATGTTCCTAAAAAGTGTTTGATGAGCATTCCTCAACTTTCTCAGTCTTTTTTGGCGCTTTTGCCAGTTTTTTTGAAACATGTGGGCATCAAATTTCCAAATGTGCTAATATTTGCAAAAAATAACAAAGTTTACCAATTTAAACATTAAGTATCTTGTCTTTGCAGTGTATGCAATTGAATATAGGTTGAAAGGGATTTGCAAATCATTGTATTCTGTTTTTATTTACGATTTACACAACATGCCAACTTGTTTTTGGGTTTTGTATATGACTCCACTTTGACAGCGTCTTCTCCCCATCATCTTTGTTGTAGTTTTTAGTGCTTCCATAGGGAGTCTACTGACAGATATACGTTAGAGCTTTACGCTACTTTGTATTAGAAATGGCAACAGTGAAGAATGAATGGCCCCCAACAAGAGGATGGAGGGGAAAAAATAAGCTTATTGACCACGGTGCGGACTACAATGGCGGAAGCGCACAAATTATCGGGACATTTGCAGATTCCATACAGAAGAAAAGTGGAGAAGTTGGTTTTACATAATGGGTTCAAATCCAGGCTCGGGATCTTTCTGTGTGGAGTTTGGGTACTCCGGCTTCCTCCCACTTCCAAAGACATGCACCTGGGGATAGGTTGATTGGCAACACTAAATTGGCCCTAGTGTGTGAATGTGAGTGTGAATGTTGTCTGTCTATCTGTGTTGGCCCTGCGATGAGGTGGCGACTTGTCCAGGGTGTACCCCGCCTTCCGCCCGATTGTATCTGAGATAGGCGCCAGCCCACCCCGCGACCCCAAAAAGGGAATAAGCGGTAGTAAATGGATGGATGGATGGATACAAAATGCCCGATATGTCTGCTAATAGGTGCCATTAAAGGGGTCATTAAATAATAATTCCTAAATAATACAAACATATTGAAGCACAGTACATCTGACTACGGTAGCCGTGATGCGCCGACAATCCATTTAACGGTGCTGCTTTGTAACTAACCAAAGTCGTACTAAAACAATTTGCCAGATTTGTGAGCAACATGTGTAATGTTCTATATTCTCAAGGAAACTAACGTTTTGGGCTTGCTTCGCAATCATCATTTATTGAACAGGCATCAACTTGAAATTCAGTATCTCTTGTGTGTGACTGCCATCTACTGGTCACTTTTATCATTACACCTTGTAGCAAATGAAATTGCTTTGAGGTTGGTAAGAATTAAGCCGTACATTAGGCGCACCGGATTATAAGAAAATTCAAAGGATTTTGAGTGCACCTTATGGTCCGAAAAAACGATAAATCTAAATGTTGTATTTAACACTAATTGTTAAATTTAAATGTTGGATCTGAAATAAATGTTCAAGGTAAATGCTGAATATAGATTTAAATGTTAACCATGAATGTTGAATTTCAGTCTAATATCAAATGTAAATGTTGAATATATTGTTACAGTTAACATTTGGATTTACAATTTAGAATACAAGTGGCAAATGTAAATGTAAACGTTAAATCTACTCTTAGATTTAACATTTAGATTTAAATATAGATTTAGATTTAACTTTTATATTTTATGTTTAGATTTAAAATGTATATTCAACATTTATGTTTAACATTTAGAAATAAACATTCATTTTTACCATTTGTGAATGAGCTAAATGTGATAAAAGTGAGCTAAGAATGACAAAAGTAATATAGATGTGACAAAAGTGAGCTAGATATTCAAAATATATTTTCTAAAAAAAAGTGTGATTGAATTTTTACATTCAATATAATTAACAAGCAAAAAGCTGTCAAAATATTATTGCCATGTTTTCTTAATTGGGATATAAAACTCAAATATTAATTGCAAACCCCTTCTAGGCCCAAAAAGTGCTAAACATGTCATTCAAACTCATTTTGGGTGAAATCATGACGACAATCGGGTTGATTACTGCACCTCAGACCCCCAATGTGGACTTAAACAATAAAAACAATATATTGTAACCCAAGTCACTGTCATTTTGTTTGTTGTATTTTTCAGATGAAGAGAACACAACAGAACACACACCCACGCACCACATGCTGCAACCGCCACAAGCTGTCTTCCCAGCATGCATATGTGCTGCCGTGCTCCCAATAGTGCATCTCATGGAGGATGGAGAGGTTCGAGAAGACGGCGTAGCAGGTGAACCCCTTTTTGGTGCTTGCATTCCATTTCCTACAGCTTCGAGGTAGATATATGTGGTCATAAAATGTGTTATTTCTATGATATATCAGTCAAATGTTGTATTAGACATGTGTTGTAGTATAGTAAACTCCATAATATTGCTCAGCAGCGTAAAACAGTAGCAGCTACTATACATAACAACCATCGAGATACACAGTAGGTGTGTCCGGATCAAATATTGAAATTGGATATCAATTCGATCAGCAAAAAAACAAGTATTGGATTATATCGGCTTGCATCTAAAATCTTCAATACAAGCTCTGAAACAAAAACTCCTTCAGCATGTTTTTTGGAGCAAAAATGGATGGCCAGTTAACATCTTATGTCCTAAAAAGCACACAATGTAGTTTTTTGTAATTAACAAAAGCTATGGTGAGCTATAAGCAACTATTAGCTACATAGTTACATATGTAATCAATGTCCCTAATTGATCAATAATTTATAAAGCTCTTCAATAATGCAGTCTAAAGTCTGAGCTTACTAAACTATTGTTGTCACTCAATGTCGCGAAAAAATAATTACCACTCTACTTCAACAAAATTAAAAACAGCATGAATCCATTCCAAACAGTTAGTAATAAATATGATAGTGTGCCTCGTATCTACTATTAGTCTCTGGATAATTTCACCTGATCAAGCATTTTATAACACTCTACACTACAAAATAAATAAAACTATCTACTTAAAGTTAAAGTACCAATGATTGTCACACACACACTAAGTGTGGCGAAATTTGTCCTCTGCATTTGACCCATCTCCTTGTTCACCCCCTGGGAGGTGAGGGGAGCAGTGGGCAGCAGCGGTGCCGCGCCCGGGAATCATTTTTGTTGATTTAACCCCCCATTCCAACCCTTGATGCAGAGTGCCAAGCAGGGAGGTAATGGGTCCCAATTTTATAGTCTTTGGTATGACTCGGCCGGGGTTTGAACTCCCAACCTACCGATCTCAGGGCGGACACTCTAACCCAGGGGTAGGGAACCTATGACTATAGAGCCAGATGTGGCTCTTTTGATGACTGCATCTGGCTCTCAGATAAATCTTAGCTGACATTGCTTAGCACAATAAGTAATTATTAATGCCACTGGTAATCACAGTGTTAAAAATAATGTTCAAATTATAAAAAATTCTCATGCATTTTAATCCAACCATTTGTTTTCTATCGCACCTGTTCAAGATGTCCCATTAATGGTAAGAAGTATTATATTTATTATTGGTTAACTTTAAAATAACAATGTTATAAAAAAGAATAAGAGACTTATTGTACTCTAAAAATGTTGGTCTTACTTAAAAAAAGCACGCATTTAGTTGTATTCAGTGTTAAAAAAATATTATATGGCTCTCACGGAAATACATTTTGAAATATCTGGCTTACATGGCTCTCTTAGTCAGAAAGGTTTCCGACCCCTGCTCTAACCACTAGGCCACTGAGTAGGCTCTGTATGATTCGATCTATAATTTTTTGGAATATTGGCCAATCCTCAACGCTCCGATATCGGCATCGTATCGGAAGTGAAGATGTATCGGGACATCCCTATTACACAGCATTAAAACATTCCTACACTAACTTTCTGTTCAGTGCAAAGTAATCTTTACAATAAAAGCAATGCATTATTCCTGTGGGCTCGACTACAGCGTTTGTACTGAAGCTTCATTATCATTGTAATGAAGACATACATCAAAGTTCCCACAGCAGCTGTTAGACAAGTGAATACGATTTTTACATAGAAAGAAAATGTGCAAAAATTAAGGAAAATGTTGTCGTAGGTTAAACAATTGTGTTTCTTGACAAAGTTACAAGCAAATATGCAAAGAGTGGCTGGTTTTGGTTACGTCCAAAACCGCTTATCATAAACATGTTTCACTTTAAATAAATATTACACAACAGTAGATAGTTAGTGTTTTTGCTGGACAGCAAGTGTCAATACATTCTTAAACATATCCTCAGTGAGTGCTGTTGCTCAGCAAATCTTGTGGAACTGTCTGATCGAGGATCCCGCCCTTGTCCTCCGCCACTTCTTGGAGAAACTCACCGTGAGCAATCGGCAGGTAGAGCAAGAGCCTCGCATACACAACTTAAAGTGTGATGTTGCCGTGTAAGACAAGGTGTTTATCAACAGGATGAGTTGATGTACATGTTAAGGAAGCTGCTGCTTAACATCGGAGACCTCCCAGCACAGACCTCCCACATACTCTTCAACTATTTAGTGAGTGTGTGAACGCAATCACCGTCATCGATCTTTGATTTGTCACCACTCACCCTTCAGTCTTTCCCTCCTTAGGTGGGCCTGATCATGTATTTTGTGCGGACACCCTGCGAGTGGGGGATGGATGCCATCTCAGCCACGCTCACCTTTCTGTGGGAGGTGGTGGGCTATGTGGAGGGGCTCTTCTTTAAGGACCTCAAGCAGACCATGAAGAAAGAGCAGTGCGAGGTCAAGCTCCTGGTTACGGCATCGATGCCAGGTGAGAACCCAAAGCATGCAGGGCTAATAAAGACAATAAAATGCTGATGTGACTTTGATAACTTATTGTATAATCGTTCATGCAGGAACCAAGACACTAGTGGTGCATGGCCAGAACGAGTGTGATATCCCAACACAGTTGCCTGTCCATGAAGACACTCAGTTTGAAGCCCTGCTGAAGGTAGGAACTCTAACTTAAACTGCTTGACAAACAGAATATTTTAAAAGCTATACGCCTTCTTCCCAATAGGAATGTCTGGAATTCTTCAACATTCCAGAGGCTAGATCTGCGCATTACTTCCTAATGGACAAACGGTGGAACCTCATTCATTATTCCAAGGTAGGGAGAAATATATATCTTAGATCAGGGGTCACCAACCTTTTTGAAACCAAGAGCTACTTCTTGGGGACTGATTAATGCGAAGGGCTACCAGTTTGATACACACTTAAATAAATTGCCAGAAATAGCCAATTTGCGCAATTTACCTTTAATAAATAAATCTACATATATAAAAAAAATGGGTATTTCTGTCTGTCATTCCGTCGTAAAATTTTTTCTTCTTACGGAAGGTTTTTTGTAGAGAATAAATGATGAAAGAAAACACTTAATTGAACGGTTTAAAAGAGGAGAAAACACGAAAAAAAATGAAAATTACATTTTGAAACATAGTTTATCTTCAATTTCGACTCATTAAAATTTAAAATTCAACCGAAAAAAAATGAAGAGAAAAACTAGATCATTTGAATCTTTTTGAAAAAAATAAAAAAAGACTTTATGGAACATCATTAGTAATTTTTCTGATTAAGATTTATTTTAGAATTTTGATGAGATGTTTTAAATAAAATCCAATCTGCACTTTGTCAACAAATTGGACCAAGCTATATCTCTAACAAATACAAATCATTATTTCTTCTAGATTTTCCAGAACAGAAATTTTAAAAGAAATTCAAAAGACTTTGAAATAAGATTTAAATTTGATTCTACGGATTTTCTAGATTTGCCAGAATTTTTTTTTTTAATTTTCATCATAATAAGTTTGAAGAAATATTTCACAAATATTCTTCGTCGAAAAAACAGAAGCTAAAATGAAGAATTAAAATAAAATGTATGTATTATTCTTTACAATAAAAAAATAAATAAATACTTGAACATTGATTTAAATTGTCAGGAAAGAAGAGGAAGGAATTTAAAAGGTAAAAAGGTATATGTGTTTAAAAATCCTAGAATCGTTTTTAAGGTTATATTTTTTGTCTCAAACTGTTTTTCTGAAAGTTATAAGAAGCAAAGTTAAAAAATAAATGATTTTTTTTAACAAGTGAAGACCAAGTTTTTAAAATATTTTCTTGGATTTTCAAATTCTATTTGAGTTTTGTCTCTCTTAGAATACAAATGTAGAGCAAAGCGAGACCAGCTTGCTTGTAAATAAATACAATTTAAAAAATAGAGGCAGCTCACTGCTAAGTGCTGCTATTTGAGCTATTTTTCGAACAGGCCAGCAGGCTACTCATTTGGTCCTTACGGGCTACCTGGTGCCTCCGGGCACCGCGTTGGTGACCCCTGTCTTAGATTATGTCCCTCAGTAGGATTTGTTGGGTTTCTGCACTAATATACAAGTTTATCTTCTCCAGACATATGTAAGGGACATCTACCCGTTTAGGAGGTCAGTCTCTCCTCAGCTCAACCTTGTCCACATGCTGCCAGAAAAAGGACAGGAGCTGATCCAGAAACAGGTTCAGTTGGCATCATCGTGAAAAAAGATGCCCTCCGGTTCTTCTTATTCTTTTTGTCTCTTTTAGGTCTTCTCCCGCAAACTGGAGGAGGTTGGCCGTGTGCTCTTCCTCATCTCCCTCACGCAGCACATGCCCGCCGTGCACAGGCAGTCCCACGTCTCACTGCTCCAGGAAGACCTGCTCCGCCTGCCGTCCTTCCCGAGGACGGCTATTGATGCAGAGTTCTCGCTGTTCAACGAACCGCAGGGTTTGTCCGACTCATGTGTATGCCACAATACAGAGCATTTTTAATATGCCTTACTTTTTCCTCTAGGTAAGGAGCTGTTTGGGTTAGACACTCTCCACAAGGTACTGTGGATAAAGCTCCTTGAGGAGATGTTCCTGGGCATGCCCAGCGAGTACCCATGGGGTGACGAGATGATGCTGTACCTCAACGTCTTCAACGGGGCGCTGCTGCTACACCCGGAGGACAGCGCCCTTCTCCGGCAGCACACTGCGACCGCCATCAACACAGCTGTGCACTTCAACCACCTTTTTTCACTGAGCGGCTATCAATGGATCCTGCCGACCATGCTGCAGGTGCGTCAAGGTTGAGCACGAGGAGTTTTGCCGCCAAAACTCAGGGCTCTTGCGTGTACTTCTTGTTGAGGCAGGTTTATGCAGACTACGAGGGCAACCCTTTACTCAGACAAGGCATCGAGTTCTGCTGTCGACAGTTCTACATCCTCCACCGCAAGCCCTTCATCCTGCAGCTGTTCGCCAGTGTGGCCCCACTGCTCGAATTTACTGTAAGACCACCCGATGCTGTTTGTTCCTGTACTCTTGTAAATGTACAGTTGCCAACAAAAACCTTTGTGACCCAGACCAGCACCAGTAGCGGCCTTTCAAAGGGAGTGTCAGCCCAATGTCTGTTCGACCTGCTGGTCTCTCTGGAGGGTGAAACACAGGATGCCTTGGACGCACTCGAGCTGGTCAAGGCTGAGAAACCACTTCGCTCTTTAGGTATGCTCTTAAACCTGAACTTGCAGATGATCAGCAATGACTCAAATGTGTGGGTTGGACATCTCTCTTGCAGATTTCTGTTATGGCAATGAGGACTTGACCTTTTCTATCAGTGAAGCCATAAAGCTGTGTGTCACCGTGGCAGCCTACGCACCCGAATCCTTCAGAAGGTAAGTTGTTGAATGTTTTCTTTGTCCATTGTCCTTTGGCTTATTTGCGTGTCCTCTGGCTAGTTTCCAGATGCTTATGGTGCTGGAGGCCTTGGTCCCGTGTTACCTCCAAAAGCTAAAGAGCAACACAGTGACAATGGAGTCAGCATCAGCTGCCCGAGACGAAATCGCAGCCATTGCTGCACTGGCTACATCCCTGCAGGCTTTGCTCTACAGCTCAGAAACTCTTACAAGGTCCGGCTCACATGTCTGTCTAGGCTTTTGCAGGATTTTTGGCTACTTAACAGTTCACGCTATCGCGCCTGCTTTGCAGACCTATGACGGCGCCGCAGATATCTCGCTGTGATCAGGGCCATAAAGGAGGTACCACTGCCAACCATGCCATGTCAGGAGGCGTCAACACGAGGTTTGAAGACGTTTCTTAGTTTTTGAATGAGCCTTCCATGAAGGAGGGCTTACATTAATATGTGACGCTTAGGGACAACATCCACTTGCTGGAGGAGGGCCAAGGCATGCCGAGGGAGGAGCTGGACGAGCGCATGGCCAGAGAGGAGTTCCGTCGGCCGCGAGAGTCCCTGCTGAACATCTGTACCGAATTCTACAAACACTGCGGGCCACGTCTGAAGATCTTGCAAAATGTAGCCGGTGAGCCACGGGTGACGGCGCTGGAGCTGCTTGACATCAAGTCCCACATGAGGTGACCGAACAATGAGGTCATGCAACTTTTCCCTTATTTGCTAAAGTTCACTTTGTTTGTGTTTGCTCCAGACTCGCGGAGATCGCCCACGCATTACTAAAGCTGGCACCGTACGACACCCTGACCATGGAGAGCCGAGGCCTGCGCCGCTACATTATGGAGATGCTGCCTATCACCGACTGGTCCTCTGAGGCCGTACGCCCCGCTCTCATCCTCATCCTAAAGAGGCTGGACCGCATGTTCAACAAGATCCACAAGATGCCCACGCTCAGGTGCGCTCGCCCTCAGGCACTATGCACCAGGTCTGTTAAATCCTACTTCTTCTCTCTGTCTTCACGTGAGTGTATCGTGCTGTGCCAGTGCCGTGGTGTGTACAGTCGATTTGCGGCTTCTTGGCACTGTCCTGTCGCGCTGCCACCGTGGGTGCTGTCTCATATGCATTGCTGTGCTTCATATTTGTGCGAGCACATGTGGGTCGCCAGCAGGGTCAAGTCTTCTGACATGAAACTTTGTTTGGATTTAGTTTAGATCACGATCCCATAAATGCAAAATGACAAAATGATCTATGCAAACTAATAAACTACATAACCTTTCATGGGAATGCTTTATTAAGCCAACTCTCCACAAGCAAACTTTTGCTCACCAGCCACATAAAGTTTTTCTGGGCAGGCTTTAGATTGGATGTCATCTCAACAGCCGCAGTGCACATAACAAAATAAAACAACATAGCATAATCATAAAAATAAAATTGTATTATTTTTTCACTGTTTCTCAGTGGTGAAGGAAAATCTTTTTTTTTACCGATAAACATAAAAAAAGATGAGCACTTTTTAGTCTTGGCCCAGTGGTACCTATACTTATTGGTATTGTAAGTGTTGTTGAAAACTTACACTTAATATTTTTTGTTTTAAGGATTAACATTTTTTGTTGTAAATTATTATGGTTTTGAAGTCATGTTATATTTTTTGTAAATAAGACACATTTGGGTTACTATAAAAGGGGCAATTTATTTTCTTTGTGACACCGCTATTCTCGTAAGATTTGGTGTGCTGTTTGGAGTTGCAGACATGCAAAGGACTTTGGGCCATCAGCAGCAGTGGGGAACATTTGGCTAGCTGAACAAGTTGCACAACACTGGAGTGTTTGCTGCACAAGAACCTCCGAAGTGGCAGGCGGCCACGAGTTTTCATGGCTTAAAACTCAAGTAAAGAGCCCGTCTTTAAGAAACCGAGCCAGTGTTGTCATTTCGGAGCCACAGGTATTTTAAGGTATACGAGCTCTCTTGTATTTTTGTTGTGCCTACGATAAAGTGAGAGCATAATTTGATTTTAGGTTGAGGTAGTATTTGTCCACACCCCACAGCTAGAGATTGACACGATCCTGCCCTCCAACCACTGGAACTGAGAAAGTTAATGCTACCGGTTAGCTGGCGAGTCGAGGCAGCCCGACCGCGGAACCGCCAATCCGCATCACACAAACCACAGCATGCGGTGCAAAATTTCCAAACGACTACCCGTAAAAATATTTACAAGTTGCAGATGCTGTGTTTGACATGTTGCAGTTCGTTTTGTCTATTTCTACCTCAAAAACCTGAAAGAGCTAGCATTACCTCTGGTTCACCGATATACATATATATATATCGCTTGTTATCAACTCTAACTTCAGCGGTCCTTCACTCAAAGACGTCCGTGTGCAACATAAACAACAATTTCCTAGTTCTTATTGCTACATGACGGAGAAGCAGCCTGTATGACACACCTAGAAAATACTGCCCTCCCAAGGTATATGCTGAACAATGGTATTACAGTATTTCATAAAACTACTGCAGTAATCTTTTTCAAACATTACTTCTTTTCAAAGTTTTTAAATGCATTTTACATGTTAAAAGTTTTGTTGTTTTGGGAAGGACGAGCATGGATTGAATTGGTGGCAATTTATTTCTCTAAGGCGGGGCTGATTTGAGATCCTTAGCGTAGCACCATTGGCAGGTATCATCATGAATGTAGCGGAATAGCACAATCTTTTAAAAGTATAGTTCCATGACTGAGACTAGACCCAGACTTTGGGCCTGTTGCTGCACTGTATGCTACGTTCGTGAGCTTTTCAGTATTTGCTGCCAGTGTGAATTTGACTGATTTGAGGTCATGTTTAAGAAAGGGAATTCATGAAAATCATCTGTCAGCCTTTACGTGTTCTGACTGTGTGTGGTGGGGGATGGTGGCGGCCCGCGCTGTTTTGTTCTGTGGTTTTTCAGGAGACAGGTAGAGTGGGAGGCGGCCAGCAACCTGATTGAGGGCATCTGTCTGACTCTGCAGCGGCAGCCGATCATATCCTTCCTTCCTCACCTCCGATCGCTCATTAACGTCTGCGTCAACCTGGTGGGAAAATTCACCAAGTGGCACTTGTCCGTTTTGTTGGTTGCTTCTAAGTGTTCGTTTTGTGTGTGTGTTTGATGGTGGCAGGTGATGGGCGTCGTCGGCCCTTCCAGTGTTGCAGATGGCTTACCTCTACTCCACCTCAGCCCTTACCTCTCCCCACCACTTCCTTTCAGTACAGCTGTGGTCCGGTTGGTCGCCTTGCAAATCCAGGTAGGCCTTCATTATACAGTTGTGCACGTCTTTTTGTCCTGCTCCATCAAAATGAACCGACTACAACAATTACTTGATAATAAGTATTTCAAATAGTAATCGTCTTCCATTTTCTTCAATGTCAACGTACGCCCGACTTATTATAATGATTTTTTTTTTCGGCTAATATGCCCCGGTTTCCACAAGTCTCGGTCATTGTACAACAAAACAATTGCTCGGAAATAATTCCGTAAAATCAAGTGCCCAAACAAAGAATCCTACCCTTTGGTGACACTGTCTCTTTAAAGAATGGATAGGGGTTATAGAGTTGGGACATTACTTACTAGGGCTGTGAATCTTTGAGTGTCCCACGATTCGATTCAATATCGATTCTTGGGGTCACGATTCGATTATCGTTTTTTTTTTTGTTTTTTTTTTTCAATTCAACACGATTCTCGATTCAAAAACAATTTTTGTCCGATTTAAAAGGATTCTCTTTTCATTCAATACATAGGATTTCAGCAGGATCTACCCCAGTCTGCTGACATGCAAGCAGAGTGGTGGATTTTTGTAAAAAGCTTTTAAAGGACAATGTTTTATCAACTGATTGCAATAATGTAATTTTTTTTAGTTATTAAAAGGATTAAGCGGTAGAAATGGATGGGATGGATAAAAGAACCAAAAATATGACTTATTTTATCTTTGTGAAAACATTGGACACAGTGTGTTGTCAAGCTTATGAGATGCGATGCAAGTGTAAGCCACTGTGACACTATCGTTCTTTTTTTTATTTTTTTGTAAATGTCTAATGATAATGTCAATGAGGGATGTTTAATAATCACTGCTATTCTGAAATTATAACAAATATTAATACTGTTGTTGATAATATTCATTTTTGTTTCACTACTTTTGGTTTGTTCTGTGTCGTGTTTGTGTCTTCTCTCAATTGCTCTGTTTATTGCAGTTCTGAGTGTTGCTGGGTCAGGTTTGGTTTTGGAATTGGATTGCATTGTTATGGTATTGCTGTGTATTGTTCTGTTGGATTGATTAAAAAAAAAAAAGAGAGAGAGAATCAATTCTGAATCGCACAACGTGAGAATCACGATTCAAATTTGAATCGATTTTTTTTCCCACACCCCTATTACATACCAATTCTATCCAGGTAGTCCTTTAGTATGCTCATTATGTGTTTTTTATTCGGTCATAGAACACACACAAAACGATGAACAACTTCACTTTGTCTGTCTCCATCTATCATCTATCAAGCGCTGTTCAACAGACGAGGCGTTCAAGCGCATTGCGTAACTTTGAATGTCAGTATTATAGGTTTTAAGACAGTGTGATTTTGTATTGGGGCAGCACTGTGGAAGAGGAGTTAGTGCGTTTGCCTCACAATACGAAAGTCCTGAGTAGTCATGAGTTCAATCCTGGGCTCAGGATCTTTCTGTGTGGAGTTTGCATGTCCTCCCCGTGACTGCGTGGGTTCCCTCCAGGTACTCCGGCTTCCTCCCACCTCCAAAGACATGCACCTGGGGATAGGTAGATTGGCAACACTAAATTGACCCTAGTGTGTGAATGTGAGTGTGAATGTTGTCTGTTTATCTGTGTTGGCCCTGTGATAAGGTGTCGACTTGTCCAGGGTGTACGCCGCCTTCCGCCCGATTGTAGTTGAGATAGGCTCCTGCGACCGCGAAGGGAATAAGCGGTAGAAAATGGATGGATGGATGGATGGTAATGGAACTCGAGAAGGCACACGACAACTATATACGATACTCAGACAAAAAGCAACGAAACGGGACAGCGCTGGGATAAAAAGCTTCCTACTTGACAGGTGTGTCTCCTGATAGTTAATCAGGAAACAGTTGAGAAAACCAGTCTTCTAACCAGAGATAAAGTAGCAAAGAATGTAAACAACAAAGTACAAACAAGAAAATAAGAGCGCCGGAATGAAAATGATGCAAAACACAGGAAACAGAAGAACAAAGTTTAAGCTGTCATGTGGATCATGACAAAGAAGTTGCAAGTGTCAGCTTTTTGATGAAGAAGATGAGTAACACTATTGAATTAAAAAAAGAAATCATTGCAAAGTATGAAGGGGGCATCACCTTTCCTCCTTCCTCTCACAGCCGTCTTTATCAGCAAGAGTCCAAATGTTTAATGTGTTAAATTTTCATTAATTGATATGTATTTTACATTGTTTTCAAAACATAAAAACTATAATCAATCCCCCAATGTAATTTTTTGTGGTCCCCTTTATTTAGAAAAGGTCGTAAAGTACCCAAAAGTATCAAAATACATTTTGGTACCGGTACTGATACCAAAATATTGTTACCGGGACAACACTAGAACAGTAGTATGATTATAGTTAAGGCATTTAGAGCCATCATTACTTTATATATTACTGATAATACATTTCCTGATAAAAGCACATTTGATTATTGCCATTATCTATATTCCCTTAGGTGTATTTATAATTTCAAAATGATCTTGTTTTATTGTCAATTTTATCCTTTAATATTTTACTTTTTTGCATTGAGCTATTTCTTTGTTATGGATTCAATCACATGTTTACATCATCGTGGCGCCATCAATTATTGAAGAGGTTCCTGCTATGTGAGGCATTTTGGGCTGTTAGGGGTTAGGTACACACTTGTACCTCTATTTGAGAGTGTTTATAGCGTTCTGATCGCTGTCAATGTTAAAATATTTTTTTTGCATTATATATTCTGTAGGCCTTGAAGGAAGATTTCCCTCTCAGTCATGTGATCTCACCGTTCACCAATCAGGAAAGGCGAGAGGGGATGCTGCTAAACTTGCTTATTCCGTTTGTGCTTACAGTTGGGTCTGGAAGCAAAGGTATTTATTTAGCAAAAAATCAACATGTGTGCGCAGTAATAATCCAAAAGGTTCTTTTATTGCCTGACAGACAGCCCCCACCTTGAGCAGCCGGAGATCTTCTTGCTGCTGCAGACGGTCATCAACATCCTCCTTCCGCCACGCATCATCTCCACCTCCCGCACCAAGAACTTCATGCTGGATGCTTCACCAGCTCACTGCTCCACCCCTGGTGATACCAGCAAGGACTTACGCAGAGAAGGCTTGGCGGAGTCCACCAGCCAGGCGGCATATCTTGGTGCGAGTTGGTGTTTGTGTGTCGGCCGCCATCCTTCCTGTGGTTCTATTTCTGACGAACCTTTCCCGCATCCGTAGCTCTGAAGGTGGTGCTGGTGTGCTTTGAGCGCTCTCTGGGGAACCAATGGTATCGTCTGAGTCTGCAGGTGAAAGAGATGGCTCTGAGGAAGGTGGGGGGCCTGGCTTTCTGGGACTTCATCGACTTCATTGTGCGCACCCGCATCCCCATCTTTGTCTTGCTGAGGCCTTTCATTCAGTGCAAGGTGAGTTGCTCGGTTTGTCTGAGTCGGGCCCACGTTATCGTTCCTCTTTGTCTCCCACCGCCATGCAGCTGTTGACGCAGCCAGCTGACTCCCAGGAGGAGATAACAGCACGCCACCACATCGCCGACCAGCTAGAGAGACGCTTCATCCCTCGACCTCTCTGCAAGAGCTCTTTGTTTGCCGAGTTCAACAATGAGCTCAAGATCCTCAAAGAGGCGGTCCACAGCGGCTCTGGTCAGAAGTTCTCCATCTTGCCTCGTTTTACTGCTTGTCCGTGGACGAGCTGAACCACCGACTTTACTTGTAGCTTACCAGGGCAAGACGTCCATCAGCACAGTGGGCACGTCCACGTCGGCCTACCGCCTCAGTTTGGCCACCATGTCACGCTCTAACACGGGCACCGGCACAGTTTGGGAGCAGGACAGCCAGCCGTCCCGCCAGCCGTCGCAGGACACCCTCAGCCACACCGATGACGACGACGAAGAGAGTTAGAATCGCCTTCTTTTTTGCACATGTTGCATTCGCGTCCATGTGACATGTTTGTCTCCTCCCAGACGACTCCATCAGTATTCCCAGTGTGGTGAGCGAGCACGAGGTCTTCCTGCCCAGGGTGATAACCGAGCGCCGCTTCTCCAGCCATGCCACTGGCTCGGCAGCTCAGCCTCCCGAAGTCCCCCGCACCACCTTGCTGCCCAGCCACAGGTAAACAAACATGTCCTCCCCTCCTGAGTTGTGCGTTGACCGCAATGTTTTCACTCAGCTGCTGTTGGGTTAGCACAGGGGTGCCCACACTTCTTCTGCAGGCGAGCTACTTTTCAATTGACCAAGTCGAGGGGATCTACCTCATTCATATATATCATTTATATGTTTTTATTTATGAAACATACGTTTTTGTTAACAGATTAAAGGTGTTTTAAAGGGGAACATTATCACCAGACCTATGTAAGCGTCAATATATACCTTGATGTTGCAGAAAAAAGACCATATATTTTTTTAACCGATTCCCGAACTCTAAATGGGTGAATTTTGGCGAATTAAACACCTTTCTATTATTTTCTCTCGGAGCGATGACGTCACGTTGTGACGTCACATAGGTAATCAATCCGCCATTTTCTCAAACACATTACAAACACCGAGTCAACTCAGCTTTGTTATTTTCCGTTTTCTCGACTGTTTTCCGTACCTTGGAGACATCATGCCTCGTCGGTGTGTAACAACACGATCAGGGACAGATTCAAGTTGATTTACATGGAGTGTGCATCGATTAGCACGGCATGCTAATCGATGCTAACATGCTATTTAGGTTAGCTGTATGTACTGTATGTACGGCAATGCTACGACAAACATGGCACAGAGAAACGTGTGGATATCCTGCGACACTCAAAGCAGATGCATTTCCAACGATAGTCAGCGAAATCACAAAGGTGAGTTTTGTTGATGTTATCGACTTATGTGCTAATCAGACATATTTTGTTGCGACATGACTGCCAGTTAATCGATGCTAACATGCTATTTAGGCTAGCTGTATGTATATTTGTAACTATATTTGCATTTAGCCTTTCCCTCCACCCACATTTAATGCCAAACAAACACTTACCAATCGACGGATTTAAGTTGCTCTAGTGGTCTGGTCAAAAGATGCAATCGTTGGTTAGAAGGCGATCGCCGAATAGCTTCTACAGCTATTCGCTCAATAGCTTCAGTTTCTTCTTCAATTTCGTTTTCGCTATCTGCCTCCACACTCCAACCATCCGTTTCAATACATGCCTAATCTGTTGAATCGCTTAAGCCGCTGAAATCCGAGTCTGAATCCGAGCTAATGTTTCTATATCTTGCTGTGCTATCCGCCATGTTGTTTGTATTGGCATCACTAGATGACGTCACAGGAAAATGGACGGTGGATTTACAGATAGCGAAAATCAGGCACTTTAAAGCCTTTTTTCGGGATATTCCATGATGGGTAAAATCAAAAAACAAAAACTTCGAAAAATAAAGTAAGCCCCTGGGAACTGATTTTTATTGGTTTTAACCCTTCTGAAATTGTGATAATGTTCCCCTTTAATGATAATGCAATAATGTTTAACACATATAGAGTCCTTTCTTTCATGAACACAAGAATATAAGTTGGAGTATTACCTGATTCGGATGACTTGCATTGATTGGAATCCGACAGAAGTTCGGATAACGTCGGCATTTTCAAATGGAGGAGAACAAAAGTCCTCCTTTCTGTCCAATACCACATGAAAGTGGTTGGTTTTTGGCATCTTATTTGTCCAGCTTCCATATTCGTTTTCATACACTTTACAAGAAATCCATTAGCTCCGTAGCTTGCTAGCTTGTTCACGCCAGCTTTCTGAGACTCTTATTTTGTTAGCGCAGGCAAGAGGAAGCATTGCTTTTATTGTGAAGATAGGAACTGTGCAGTCGGTCTTTAGAGTTTTGACAGCAGGTACGGCGCAAATGTGTTGAAATAAAAAGTGTTTCTCGCCTTCCTGTCTATCACTTTTTCTTAATAATGAGCTCGCAGCAGCCAGTGTCATCTCACAAGACCCTCAGGTGTCGTGAATGTCAATCAAGTGACGAAAGTGACGTGTTGGTGAAGATTGATAATCGCAAATTTTTAGGTCTATTTTTTTAAATGCCTGGCTGGCGATCGACTAACACACCGTCCGCGATCGCCCGGTAGCTCGCGATCGACGTAATGGGCACCCCTGGGTTAGCATGTTTGAAGCGCTGCAGCTATAGTCCTCCACCAGGAGGGGATGCGGGTCTCTACTTAACGCCGTAAACTCTGCCCCTCCTTAGTGAACCCAATGTGCTAGATGAGTCCCAAGGCCTTCTGCAGGAGAGTAACCTCTCTAGGTACAGTGGTTCCCCCAGTCTTTGTGTGTGTGTCCGATGCATCCGTCCAGCAGTGGGAGTATCACCTGAGGACAACCCTCCTCTATTGGCTGCGTCTCCGTTTGATCACTCATCTACATACAGTCCAGTCACCTTGGCCTCCCACTTACCTCTCTCTCCCTCTCTGTGGGTACAGTGTGCATTTGTGTCTGTCCCCTCCCTCACTTCGCCCCTGAGCTACGCACTGACCCTCATCTTCTCAGCTCATCAGCTGCGCTATTCTAACCAGGCCTCTGAAATGGTTGAGGGTCCTCTGGGTCAGCGGGCTCTGTTCTTTTTCTGTTAGCTGTGGGTTGTTCGAGCCTCCATCGGTGCCATGGTGTCACATTGTTTACATGTCTATCAGGCTTCCTGCTGATCAAATTGGGCGTCCGACTCTGGATACCAATCTGTGGGGGGCACGGGGGGCAACTGTGGTAGCAATCCTCAGATGTAATCTTTTTGTTCATTCAATGACAAAAAAGCTAAATTCATAATATCCAGGTAAAGTGCAAATAAGGTTGCTACTCCAGCCTCCCCCCATCCCCTGTTGTGTTTGAGTCATAGCAGCGCTGTTACTGCTCTGTGATTGGTTGTCTTGTTTGTTGTTTAGTGAGTCCGTCGTCTGTCACACACATGCGTTTATTTTGTGTGTGTGTGTGTGCTCACGTTTGTCAGGGTGGCCAGTGTGCAGAGTGAACCCGGGCAGCAGAACCTACTCATTCAACCCCCGCTGGGGAGGAAGCGGGGCCTCCGACAGGTAATGACCTCAATTTAAGTTTTAAATGTTGTAAACCTGAATCTAATTAGGGCAACATTTACACAAAAAAGAACAAACATGTAAGAAAAAGAAACAAGTGTGGCAAACAATACACATTTTCGATAGAATATACGCTCCAGCCCTTGTAGGTAGGTCTTTTTTGATTGATTAATTGATTGATACTTTTATTAGTATATTGCACAGTTCAGTACATATTCTGTACAATTGACCACTAAATGGTAACACCCGAATAAGTTTTTCAACTTAAGTCGGGGTCCACGTTAATCAATTCATGGTACAAATATATACCATCATCATAATACAGTAATCACACAGGTTAATCATCATAGTATATACATTGAATTATGTGTGTATGCCCAATTGTCTTGCGTGTGATGATGTAATGTTTTTTAAACTGAGGCCGATCTGCAAAAGTTCGACTCCAGGTGTCGTTGAGGAGGGAGGGAGGTCAAAACCGTCTATCATTGAGGTTTCCTTGGGTTTGTTTTCAGAACAGCCTGGTCCTGTTTCCACAGCATCAAGGCCGTTCGAGGGAGTCAAATCGTAGATTAAGATGTTTGTTTTCCGCGAGCCGACAAAGCAATGACTTGTCTCTTCTTTTCGTCCATGCTGGGTGCTCTCAAATTCAAGCGTCGAGAGTCCAGCTGATCATATCCATGCCTGAAGTTTAGATTTGAGGACAGCGCAACGAAAGAGGCTTCAAAAAAGTTCAGACAAGACAAAAACAAATAGAGCGGAAAAAAAGGCGACCGCCCTCTCCAGAGGCAAGACAGAAAGTTTCCCAAAGTGTTTAACAAAGCCAGCCCCCGGCATAAACACTCTAGGTATTTAAGGCAGGTGTGTCCAACATCTTTTCATTGTTATTGCTGGGCCGATTGTAACAGTGAATAATGTTTGAATTTGCATGCATTTGATTATAATTTTTTTACATACAGGGTAAAAAAAATATAGATTTTAGAGTAAAAAGCTCAAACACAACTCTGTCACCAGATTTTTACTGTACAGCATTACAGTAAATGGAAAAAAAAACTAGCAGATCAGTAGCCAGAACATGTACCGTTATAAAAAGCAGGGTTAGTGTTTTCCATTTACAGTCATATTCTGTAATAAAAAACACCGTAAATTGTATCGGAAATTCTATTGTCATTTTTACAATTTGATGGATAACTTGCTTTGAAATCATAAGTAAAGCAGATATTTAAGTATTTATTTTTAGTGTAACAAAACAATTATTATGATTATGGTGGAATATTTAATAATATTAAAGTTTAAAAAGGTATAAAATTTGATAACGTACATATATTTTTTTCTGTTGAAATGGAAAGAACGGATACATTTATTAAGAAAAGATCAAATACTTTACTGAAGCATGTTACTTAAATATAAAACTACTTTATGTGGCGGGCCTAGAGTTTGACACGTGTAGTTTAAGGCCACGGCCACTAGGGGGGTCACATGATCGTGGCAAAAATCATCACAGTGGTTGTCGTGATCTAAAAGTGTTTGCTTTTTCTACTTTGATGGTCTGAATGACTTCATGGATGCAGCTTTACTTTATTTCTGCTTAACTTCTACTCAGTAGTCAGTCAACATGTCTTATGTGGTTTTGGTTTGGTATAGCAGCATAGCGACCGCTTATACTCAAAAACTCCTAAGACATAATTGCTAATTTAGTATCGCTTCGAATGTCGTCACCATGGCAGACTTAGGGCGGTATTTTTATACCGTAATAATTAAGTTTATATTGTAGTTGAACATTTTACATAAAGATATAGGTTCTGATGTACCAAGGCCCAAATACATGAGTGCAAACTATAAAAATGGGTGTACTGTATGTAGACGTGTTGCGTTGGATCTACTAAAACTGCTTGTACAATTGATAACTGGTTCAGACCGCCTTATTTAAATGAAGTTTTTGCGGCATTCACAATGGAAACACTCATTTACCGCACATGCTCCTGCCTGTGGCATTTTGGTATGTTTTCAAACATGCAGTCGACATCGATGTACTACTTTTTATGGGCATTTACAAGCATCCTGCAGTGCATCTACAAAATAACTCACTTTTTAGCGCGCTGAAGGTGTGCACGAGGGACATGCTGACACTTTGTGTGAGTCTGCCCTGGATTGTTCCAGATACAAGAAAATACATATTGCAAGAAGTTAATTTCATTAATGGAAAAAGAAACGTCTTTAAAAAAAAAAAAAAACACTAGCAAAAACCGAAACGCTTAAATTATATTTTTTTCAATCTGCCCCTTAAAGGGGTCATTATGATATTTTGTGATCTACACAAAAAATGGCATACTAAACAGAACTCTTAATATCCCAGATAAAATCAGGGTGGTTCTAATAAGTTTAAAAAAAAAAAAAAAAGTTTCCTCTGCGGATCATTACTCACATCCAGTGAGGAAGAAGCAGCTGTTGGAGCGTGCACACACACACCATGGCGAAAAGGTGCTTGACAATGGTTTTCAATTGTAAAATGTTACATTTTGTGTTAGTAAAACTCCATGTGGCATGATTTTCACGCAACCAAGACAAAAAGGCGTCATGACAAATTCCGCTTCTCTAGTAACGAGCCCGCCGTAAAGGCCTACTGAAATGAGATTTTCTTATTCAAACGGGGATAGCAGGTCCATTCTATGTGTCATACTTGATAATTTTGCGATTTTGCCATATTTTTGCTGAAAGGATTTAGTAGAGAACATCGACGATAAAGTTCGCAACTTTTGGTCGCTCATGAAAAAGCCTTGCCTGTACCGGAAGTAGAAGCCAATGTGCGTGTGACGTCACCGGTGTGAGGGCTCCTCACATTGATTACAATCATGGCCACTAGCAGCGCGAGGTATTCTGATCGAGAAAACGACGATTTCCCCATTAATTGGAGCGAGGATGAAAGATTTGTGGATGAGGATAGTGAGAGTGAAGGACTACAAGATTAAAAAAAAAACGAGCGACTGGGAGCGATTCAGATGTTATTAGACAAATTTACTAGGATAATTCTGGAAAATCCCTTGTCTGATTATTGTGTTACTAGTGTTTTAGTGAGATTATAAAGTCATACCTGAAAGTCGGAGGGGTGTGGTGACCGCCAGTGTCTCTGAGTGAAGCCATGGAGGAGCCAAGAAAGTTGCAGCTGCCTCTTTGACAGCTGCAGGAAGAACGACACAAGCGCCACTCATGTTTACAGTAAGAGCCAACTTATTACTACAATTTTCTCACTGAAACCTGCCGGTTGACATGTGGTAGAGAAACATGTTCGCTTGACCGCTCTGTTCCATTATAAAGCTTCACAACAAACAAAGAAACACCGGCTGTGTTTGTGTTGCTACAGCCGGCCGAAATACACCGCTTTCCACTAAATGCATTCTTCTTTGTAGTCTCCATTATTAATTGAACAAATCGCAAAAGATTCACCAACACAGATGTCCAGAATACCGTGTAGTTATGGGATTAAATCGGACGACTTTTAGCCGTGAGTGTTGCTGGGATAAAATGTCCGCTACAACCAATAACGTCACAAGCACGCGTCAACATAAGCGTCATCATTCCGCGACGTTTTCAACAGGACACTTAGCGGGAAATTTAAAATTGCAATTTAGTAAACTAAACCGGCCGTGTTGGCATGTGTTGCAATGTGAATATTTCATCATTGATATATAAACTATCAGACTGCGTGGTCGGTAGTAGTGGGTTTCAGTAGGCCTTTAATTCCAGACTTTTGCCTAACCTACAGATGGGGTGTTGTCCAATATTGTTAAGCACCTAAGCAGTCACCTGAGTGTCGTACAGCAGCTTTTAACTGTTTTCTTTTCATGTTGTTATGCAGCTGCGGCGCCCCCTCTTGTCCATCCCAAAGAACGAACCTCGTAGTCGTTCAGGAGCACGACTCTCCACGACGCGCAGGAGCATCCAACCCAAGAACAAACCACTGGGTAACGTTTCTGTGCTCCACTGAAAAGATCAAACTATTATTGCACTTGAGGGAGGCGCCAAAACGCACCAATTATGAACATATACGCACAAAGTGTGTGTGTTTGTGTGTGAGAAACTTGACCTGACCCGTGACCCCTTCCACTGTCACCCCCCCCAAATCTTTGTTCCAATGTTTGTCGTACCGCCTGACACCAAACTGAAACTTCTCACTCTGTTCTGTCTCACACCTTTTGTTTCAAAATAAAGAAACTTTATTGGACTGTGAAGGTGAGACACACACCTTACCCCTCCCCCCTATCCACCCCGCAATGCCCCCCCATCTGCAACCTCACCCAGTAGGGCGCTCTGCATGTCTGTCT
Organism: Nerophis ophidion; assembly: GCF_033978795.1. Taxonomy (NCBI): domain Eukaryota; kingdom Metazoa; phylum Chordata; class Actinopteri; order Syngnathiformes; family Syngnathidae; genus Nerophis; species Nerophis ophidion. The sequence goes on from NC_084637.1 coordinate 11,245,274, forward strand.
TGCACACCCCCACCCCCAGAGTCGTGTATGGCCAACTCGGTTTCAGGCCTTTTTCTACGCGTAAAAATGCGCTGTTGTGCAACACGAGGCTGATAATTGTGGAATGCTTTTACATCGCTTTCCCCATAAATTGGAAAGAAGACAGGTATAGGAAGTGAGAGGTCAGGAACGACACGAGAGAGCCACCAATTACAGCATCTTGTGTGAGGTAAATACACAGAGGTGGGTAGTAACGCGTAACTTTTGGGATAAATTCTACTTATAAAAGTAGTTTTAATGCAACATGCTTTTACTTTTACGTGAGTATATTTATAGAGAAGAAACGCTACTTTTACTACGCTCCATTTATCTACATTCAGATCACTACTCGCTACTGATTTTTATCGATCAGTTAATGCATGCTTTGTTTGTTTGGGTTCGTCAGACAGACCTTCAAAGTAGGATCCATCACATGCCTGCGTTTCACCAATCAAATGCAGTCACTGGCGACGTTTGACTCCGTTTCACCAATCAAACAGAGCCAGGCGGTCACATGATTAACTGCACACTTTTTTTTTTCTAAACCTTTATTTATAAATTTCAAAATTTTCAAACAGTTAAATAACAATCAAAGTAAGTACAAAAACAGTATAAAAAACGTACAAAACAGCGCAAGGGGGTTGTAAATTCAAAGCAACTAAAATAGAATGCAAAAAATATATATGTATAAACTAAACAAAGTGCAAAGCCATAGGCTCACTCAATCTCAGTAAATAACTTAAATGTGGAACACAGAATCATCGTTTTAACAGCTTTTTGGTTGTTCGAGGTAGGGAGTGTTTTAATGTAGAGTTCAAAATCTTTTTTAAAGGCCCAAAAAACAGGTCGGGTATTGAGAAACTTACATTTATGAATATAAAACTTAGCCAATAGTATAATAAGTTTGCAAAGGTAAAACTCATTTAAAAAAATGTTTCAATACAGTGTAAAACCAAATAAATATTATTTAATATATATTATTGTTTTAGTTGCTTAAGAGATATTTCTGGCTGTGAATTTGTTCATTGCTATTTTTATGTTTTTGTGAATTACTTGTTGCCGTCATCCTTAAACGAACAGGTTACTCATCAGTTACTCAGTACTTGAGTAGTTTTTTCACAACAAACTTTTTACTTTAACTCAAGTAAATATTGGGGTGACTACTCCTTACTTTTACTTAAGTAATAAATCTCTAAAGTAACAGTACTCTTACTTGAGTTCAATTTCTGGCTACTCTACCTACCTCTGTAAATACACATCTGTGTTTTGTTCAGGAGAGAACACACAGAAACTAAGACAAAGAATAACAGAAGAAATGAATAAATTTAAGAGATGGTTTAATAAAATGAATCTCAGTAAAACAAAACAAAAATGCAATTCGGTAGCAGCAGAAGAGAAAGTCACACACGTAGAAATAAATGGACATTAAATTAGTAAAATAAAAAAGCATTTTGTGTGTAATAAGAGATGAGAAAATTAACTTAAAATTTCATATGAATACATACAACATAAAGTGGCAAGAAATATGTCGCTAAAGAATAAAGCAAAATATGTGCTGGACCAAAGTTCACTCCATAGTCTCTACTGCTCGCCAGTGTTACCATGTCTGAGTCATTGTGCAGAAATATGGGGAAATAAGTACAAAAGTACACTTATTCACTTAGTTTGTTCCAAAAAGAAAGATGAGTTATAATAATACATAATGAGTGCTACATACAGTGGTTACACATACATTGGAGGCAGACCACACCACAGTTGACATACTTCAAACAAAAGTTACAATATGTCTGTGATTATTGGTCCAAAACTAATGAAGATTTTAGCAAAATGAGGGTCATAAATTAGTTTTGCTGTGTATTTTTGGTAAGTTTATTGCGCCGTCGGGTGCATGTTAGTGTGCCTACTGGTCACGAAACACTGCAGGAATGTAGCAGCCGAGTGTCACATCCATCCATCCATTTTCTACCGCTTATTCCCTTTTGGGGTCACGGGGGGCGCTGGCGCCTATCTCAGCTACAATCGGGCGGAAGGCGGGGTACACCCTGGACAAGTCGCCACCTAATCGCAGGGCCAACACAGATAGACAACATTCACACTCACATTCACACACTAGGGCCAATTTTTTAGTGTTGCCAATCAACCTATCCCCAGGTGCATGTCTTTGGAAGTGGGAGGAAGCCGGAGTACCTGGAGGGAACCCACGCATTCACGGGGAGAACATGCAAACTCCACACAGAAAGATTCCGAGCCTGGATTTGAACCCAGGATTGCAGGACCTTCGTATTGTCACATACGGCCGCAAAATTATGCTTTGACGAAATAAAAACATGTTTGTTTGTACGTTAATGAACTGGAGTATGTTTAAAACTATAACTAGGTCTGGGCGATATGGCCTTTTTTTAATATCTCGATATTTTTAGGCCATATCATGATACGTGATATATATATCTCGATATTTTGCCTTAGCCTTGAATGAGCACAGTAGTATGATGATTCTATTTGTCTACATTAAAATATTCTTATTTATATTGCATTAATATATGTTCATTTTAAACTTTCAAGCAGAGAAGGAAATCACAACTAAGTCAATTGACATAAAACTGTATTTATTAAACAGTTATTAAGCAGTTGCACAAACATTCATGTCATTTCTAAAACAGAAAGTGCAAGATTGTCAGAGACAATTTAAGTGTCAAATAAAAATTAGCTGCATTATAGGAAATCAAATAGTGTTTGTCCTCCGCTATGTGGTATGTTACTACGGACGTTATTAAATTCTGTTTGCCTCAGCATTTTGTGGGTGTGGCACTGAACGGAGATGTTGACATGCGGAGTTATCACTCTTCATTCTCTAGCAGGTGACTTTTCAAATGATGCGACATATTAGCAGTAATGCTACTTTTTGTAGCAACCCTTTTGCCCCACACTAGACAAATTTCGGTTGTCTGTTCGACATATTCCCACTTGAAGTCAAACCACCGCCAGGACCCGGTGCTGTTTTTCTTGGGAATTAATTCTTCCTTCATTCGCACCTTCTTTCTCTCGTATTACCACTCGCACGGCTCCGCTAGCATCACAGCTAACCTAACCCATGCTTCTACCTCTCTGCTCCGCGAGGGCGTATACGTATGTGACGTATGTAAGAAGGTGCGCTTGCTGTCTCTGAGAAGGAGAGAAAGGAAGGAGCGAGAAGAGCCTGTAGTGTAATGCCAGCAGCTAAAGGCAACTGTGTGAGAACGTATACTCGAATATCACGATAGTCATTTTCTATATCGCACAGAGAAAAACCCGCCATATATATCATGTATATTGATATATCGCCCAGCCCTATTTATAACCCTATTATTTTTGTTTATTTTGTTATAAAACAACATCAATTGCATGCATCCTGGCACAGCCGCACACGTCCTTGGTAGCAAACAGGGCGCCTGTTGTTAAGTTGGCCACACTCTCTATACCAGTGTTTTCCAACCACTGTGTGCCGTGGGAGATGATCAAATTTCACCTATTTGGGTTAAAAATATTTTTTTCAAACGAGTAATTATATTCTGCAAATTATGTGTTGTTGTTGAGTGTCGGTGTTGTCTAGAGCTCAGCAGAGTAACCATGTAATACAGTTGAGACTGGGAGAGACAGGAAAAGAGAAAATAGAGGGAAAGAGCAAAACAGACAAAAACAATATACAAATTCTAAAATAAAACAATTCAAATACGTTTCTGGTGTATCTCAGTTTGAAAAAATTTTTACATAAAATAAATCATTATCTTGTACAGATATCAACTTGATGAGCAATTCTGTAAATGACTGGTGGGGCTACCACAGATTTTGAGTGTTTTTTTTTAAGTGGTTCTGTTCTTATACTTTTCCTATGTGTCTGGTGGGGATGTTGTAAGGTCCTGATAACTTCTACATCCTTCTACATTTATTACATATACCGTATTTCCTTGAATAGCCGCCGGGGCGCTAAATAATTTAACACCTCTTCTCACTCCTGCGCTTATTCAAAACATGCGGTAAAAGTAAGCAGGCGCTAATCATTTTAAAACCTCTTCTCACCCCTGCGCATACGAATGGCTTGCAGTAAAAGATTGTGATTAAAAAAAAAAAGTCTAAAAAATTATTCAGCGTCCACGGCCCGGTGGTTGGGGACAACTGCTCTACAGCATGTCATCGCGCCCACTTTTACACCATGCTGTCTGCATGCCGGCCAGACGCATGCATTTCGCTGCTTCCCATACGAGATTGCAATGCATACTTGCTCAACAGTCATACCTTTTACACTGATGTTTGTGATGTAGGCAGCTTTAAAACTCTTGCTGGTGTGCGCCACACTCAGTGAACCCACACCAAACACATTTCTGGAGAGCATTATAAACGCAGCATAGGGATTACCCATAATGCCGTGCATCTGTGATTCTTGGCTATATTATACACACGCCCCCAACCTCGCCCACCTCAACCAACGCATGGGTGCTATCGGGTGTATGGTGTAGCCAGGAATTGTGGATGCATTGCATTCTGGGTAGGTGTTGTGTTGCGTTTGTGGTGTGTTGCAGGGCCGATGTTCGCCAGAAGTGTGTTTGTCATCATTTAATGTGTGGCGCGTATTGGTAGGAGTGTTGAAGTTGTTTTATATCACAACCATTAGTGTGATCTGTATGGCTGTGGAACAAGACCCCTGGTTTACACATAGTAAAAGCGAAAAAAAAACCTTCTCTGCCATTTTGAAAAAGATGACAGGGGATGCGTCACTCGCGACGTTGCAAATTTGACCCAGTGGCAAAAGTAAGCATTTGCTAATTAATTTGTGGAGCGAGCTTGACCCGGCAGTAATTCAAGGCAGGCGCTTATCACGTGCCCGGCGGCTATTCAAGAAAAAAACGGTATTACATTTTGATTCAGCACATATGTTCTGCCCATGCTGCCACATTGGGAAACTGGTGAAAGACAGCCAGTCAGTTAGCAGCTCCTATTTGGTTCTCCCCCTCCCCCATTTTATGTCAAGGTGTTTTGAGTGAAGTGGCTCAGCATATCCCCTCCTGTGGTCCCCCAGTGATTGCCCCGTTTACATAACAAAAGGAAGGTTCACAGGGGGCCTTTCAGCCGATCGGCTGGCCTCTAGGTTTTATAGGTAGAGAAAAAAATCCTGGGCTTTTTAGTGTTAGTCATATCCAGGGGCGTAGCCAGACATATTTCACTGGGGCACGTGCCCCACTGTTGATCTGCAGTGCCCCAGTAAAAATTTCACCAATAAAAAAAAAACGCTTCAGAGTTTTAAGTCTACATAACATAGACAACAGCGCACATACTACTTAGGATGGTAATTGATTGCTACTGTATTCACTTCACTAACAATGAGCACATGGCTAATTAATATGGTAATTTATTCACGTGTGGATCAAGACTTGGTTGAGAGAGAGAGAGAGGGGTTGCGAATCACTGCGTGAGGTAGGTAATGTTAGCCAACAACAATTTGTTAATTACATTATTTTGATTTTGATTTGACTCAAACTGTAACTCCTAGATGGATTTAAGAAAGTTATTCGCCCGCAGCAGAGAAGAAGCAGCAGGAATGAGAGATGTAAGTGAAGTCCTAGCTAGCTCGGCAACATCATTGTCTTAAGTTGATGCTAAGTTAGCTAACGTTATTCCTTGTATCAAGACAAACATATTCATTTACTGTACGAGCTGTCGGGGGAATTTTCAATGAATATGAAACATAATGTTGGTTATTGTCTGCTGGTTCTGCATCAATGATGATTTGGAGTAAGCATGTGTGAGTTGAGTGCTTCTCAAATGGTTTATCTTGAGGAAGAAAAACATTTTTCCATATCAAGTCGTGAGCCAATTTTTAAATCATTCAAGTTTATTTCACAGAAAAATAGTAGACTTGTCTTGTTAATCGGTGCGACTTTGACTAAAATAATCTTGTTTTGTCACCAGAAAAATGGCTACAGCTAAAGCATCTGGTTTTGTTTCCAGAAAAAATAGTAACATTTCTGTATTTGTTTTCAGAACGATGGCTAACAATATCAGGTTTTGTTGCCCCATTTAGATTTTTTTAAAATATATTTCCATGTCTGTCCTGAGTCCTCCTCCAACTTGTTAGTCGATTTGCCTTTTGCTAAAATACTCACTAATAGTCACTAAAAAAAGGCTAAAATAATCTGGTTTTGTTGCAACAATTTGATTTTTTTCTCCCTAAACTTTTTTTTTTCAAGCACACATCTGACTGCGACTCACTGAAAATGACACACAATCCACTTTTATGTCACGACCCAGCAGTTGGGAACCACTGTTCAACTGTATAACAGTTACTGTAATATTTCCATGTCTGTCCAGAGTGATTGACCACTTTCCAAAAATGAAAAGGAGACGTTACAGTTTACTTCTCAGAAAATGATTCCCTGAACAGACACACAACAGTTGTTCATTTATTCTACTACTGTGGCTTTATTGTTTTGTGTATATTTTATAGTTTTGTGTATTTGAAATAGGATTACCCACATTGCCATAAATGGAAATTAAATAATATGTAGGGGTGCTTTATTTTTTGTTTTTCTTTTGTAGATGTTAAATTTGCAGATGATTACTGCAATATATATTTCAAAAAGATTAATTGCTCTTCCTTTTTGCTTTTACCAGTAGCAATTTAGAAGTCTGGAGTAAAAAAGTGCACAAGTAGGTCAAATGCATTAGTTAATCTCAGGTGGTTAATCAAAGATCCATACAACATAATCTGATATGATTTCATAGTTTAAAGCACTATTTATGTATTTTTTATGATAAGTAAGTGCTAAAAATGTTTTTGCTTGCGCGCTTTGCACGCTCACATGAATTATTTGTGCCCCAGGTGTGCCCCAGTACAGTATTAGGTCTAGTGACGCCCCTGGTCATATCTAATAATTGCGAAAACTTTTTACTGTCAACTGAGTTTCGTTTTTTAATGATTTCTGCTGGTGGTGTGCCTGCAGATTTTTTTCAACTCAAAAAATGTGCCTTGGCTCAAAAAAGGTTGAAAGACACTAGGCTATACACCACTCTGACCACCCCAGCCCCTTTTGAGCCCCCGCTTCCCTCCCAGCCCCTGCCTCCCTTACTGGTGCTGACATGTTAGACGTGTGCACTTGTTGTTAGTGTCCATGTTTGACCCTGTGTGTGTCTGTGTGTGCGTGTGTGTGTCCGCAGCAGCGCAAGGCGACCAGAAGAGGTCGGTCACCTTTACGGAGACGCAAGGCCAGCAAGCGTCTGCGGTAGCCGGCAAGCTTTTGACCCCCGCAGAAGGTCTGATGGAGGCCAGGAAGTGCAGTCCCGTCTCGGTCAAGCTGCCCACCCTGGAAGTGCCGTCATCAGCCGGCGTCACCTCTGACCTGCACAGCCCCGCTAAAACACAGGTGACGCCCTGATGACGACAACGTAGGACACACCTGCGTCTTCGCTGGTGTGTGACGACTGTGTCTTCCCCCGCAGGCACTTCCTGCTAAGAGTATCAAGGAGAAACGGGAGCAGTGGGGTCTCCGCAGCAGCCTGTCCCCACCCCCGTCCCTCTCACGCACCTCCACCCCGACGCCGCCGTCTCGCACCTGCTCCCCGCTCCCCCTCTCGCGAGCCTGCTCGCCTCTGTCCCGCACTTCCTCGCCTCTTCCTCTGCCGGTGCTGGGCACGCTGCCAACCTCGGCCCCGCTCATTCCTTTGCCGCCGCCCAGGATCAGAGAGAGCCCCGGCGACGCGGACACCACCACGCTGCTTCCACGCAGCGACACGCTGCTGCAGCTCAGCGAAGACGACGGCACGGAGAACCCCCTCCTCACCCCGCTCCTGTCCGCTCCCTCGCCGCAGCGCTCACCTCGCCGACTGCCCTTCCCCCTCTCCCCAGTTGACCTGGACTTGGATGAGTCTCACGTATAATCTCTTTAATGTACAGAAATACAGTGGGGCAAAAAAGTATTTAGTCAGCCACTGATTGTGCAAGTTCTCCCACTTAAAATGATGACAGAGGTCTGTAATTTTCATCATAGGTACACTTCAACTGTGAGAGACAGAATGTGGAAAAAAAATCCAGGAATTCACATTGTAGGAATTTTAAATAATTTATTCGTAAATTGTGGTGGAAAATAAGTATTTGGTCAACCATTCAAATCTCTCACTGATGGAAGGAGGTTTTGGCTGAAAATCTCACGATACATGGCCCCATTCATTCTTTCCTTAACACGGATCAATCGTCCTGTCCCCTTAGCAGAAAAACAGCCCCAAAGCATGATGTTTCCACCCCCATGCTTCACAGTAGGTACGGTGTTCTTGGGATGCAACTCAGTATTCTTCCTCCAAACACGACGAGTTGAGTTTATACCAAAAAGTTGTATCTGACCACATGACATTCTCCCAATCCTCTGCTTTATCATCCATGTATCCATTTTGGTATAAACTCAACTTGTTGTGTTTGGAGGAAGAATACTGAGTTGCATCCCAAGAACACCATACCTACTGTGAAGCATGGGGGTGGAAACATCATGCTTTGGGGCTGTTTTTCTGCTAAGGGGACAGGACGATTGATCCGTGTTAAGGAAAGAATGAATGGGGCCATGTATCATGAGATTTTAAGCCAAAACCTCCTTCCATCAGTGAGAGATTTGAATGGTTGACCAAATACTTATTTTCCACCACAATTTACAAAGAAATTCTTTAAAATTCCTACAATGTGAATTCTTGGATTTTTTTTCACATTCTGTCTCTCACAGTTGAAGTGTACCTATGATGAAAATTACAGACCTCTGTCATCATTTTAAGTGGGAGAACTTGCACAATCGGTGGCTGACTAAATACTGTATATACAGTATAGAGTTGAATGTATATTTTAGCAGGGATTGAATATAGAAATAATAGAAATATTTATGAGTAAATGCTAATACACAGAAGATGCTGTAATATGCAATTATTCCTCAGCCATGATTTTGTGTGTGGTCGTGTAGTTACTTAGTTGTGTCGCAATGCAGTAAATCAATTACCTCGTCGCTTATTCCATGCCTTAAAGACGTTCTGTTCTAATTTATTGACACAATGCCATATATGGTTTTAGATTGTTTACATTTGTCTTTGACTTGTCCAGGGTGTGCCCCGCCTTCCGCCCGAATGTAGCTGAGATGGGCTCCAACACATCCCGCGACCCCGAAAGGGACAAGCGGTAGAAAATGGATGGATGGATGGACGTTTGTCTTTGGTGAAATACTGTAAGAAAAGATGAGGAGGTGCCATGTAAGCAGCCGACACACTGTGAGTGTTCGTCCATGTTCTATTCCTCTGTAACGCCAAAACGAGTATTAATGCATTCCTGTTCTGCTTGCTTAAGGCGATATTTGTACGTTAAATGTGACCTTCTCAGACATAAAGAAGATGATTGAGGATTTTTGTCCCCTTTTTTACTTTGTACGCGTTGTAGTGAATTTGTTCTCTTTTTTTAATACTTGCTTTTATAATTGAATATAATTTTTATTTAAGACTCTCAAAACATTTTAACGCGTGCAATTAACCACCAAAAATTATCGTGTTAATCCTGTATGTCACACATATTAATCAGGCAATTTAAAGGCCTACAGTAATGAGATTTTCTTATTTAAACGGGGATAGCAGGTCCATTGTATGTGTCATACTTGATCACTTCGAGATATTGCCATATTTTTGCTGAAAGGATTTAGTAGAGAACATCGACGATAAAGTTCGCAACTTTTGGTCGCTAATAAAAAAGCCTTGCCTGTACCGGAAGTAGCAGACAATGTGTGCGTGACGTCACGGGTTGTAGGGCTCGTCACATCCTCACATTGTTTACAATCATAGCCACCAGCAGCAAGAGCGATTCAGACCGAGAAAGCGACGATTTCCCCATTAATTTGAGCGAGGATGAAAGATTCGTGGATGAGGAAAGTTAGAGTGAAGCACTAGGAAGAAAAAAAAAAGAGAGGGCAGTGAGAGCGATTCAGATGTTGTTAGACACATTTACTAGGATAATTCTGGAAAATCCCTTATCTGATTATTGTGTTACTATTGTTTTAGTGAGATTATAAAGTCATACCGGGATGTCGGAGGGGTGTGTTGACCACCAGTGTCTCTGATGGAAGCCATGGAGGAGCCAAGAAAGTCGCAGCTGCCTTTTTGACAGCTGCTGCAGGAGGACGCAAGCTACGCTGATGTCTCCGGTAAGAGTCGACTTATTACCACAATTTTCTCACCGAAACCTGCCGGTTGACATGTGGTCAGGAAAAATGTTCGCTTGACCTCTCTGTTCCATACTAAAGCTTCACAACAAACACCGGCTGTGTTTTGGTTGCTAAAGGCAGCTGCAATCCACCGCTTTCCTCCAACAGCCTTCTTCGTCATAGTCTCCATTATTAATTGAACAAATTGCAAAAGATTCAGCAACACAGATGTCCAGAATACTGTGTAATTATGCGATTAAATCAGACGACTTTTAGCCGTGAGTGGTGCTGTAATAAAATGTCCGCTCCAACCAATAACGTCACAAGCACGCGTCATCAAACCGCGACATTTTAGCATGATACTTCCGGGCGAAATTTAAAATTGTAATTTAGTAAACCAACCCGGCCGTATTGGCATGTGTTGCAATGTTAATATTTCATCATTGATATATAAACTATCAGACTGCGTGGTCGGTAGTAGTGGGTTTCAGTAGGCCTTTAATACTTGCTTTTATATTTGATCATCAGTTTTTATTTAGGGCTCTCAAAACAACGTAAGCATGTGATTAACCACCAAAAATTATCGCGTTAATCCTGTATGTTCACACAGATTAATCAGGCAATTAAATTTGATTGTACATGTTTCCACTGGTGTGCTCACTGGCAAATTCCAATCCAAAATACACCCTGACTGGACTTTAGATCATTTGAGCAAATTAACGACGTGCATTCAAGTAAAACAATTTGTTTTAAAGTTCCTGGATGATAATAAAAATGCTTGGTTTTTATAAGGTAAAATAAATTATGCAGGAGACTAATAACTTGTGATTAATCACAATAATCCAAATTCAAAAGTGATTTTCCAGGTTGCAAACACTGAATTTTAGAGGAAAAAAATATATTTTACATATATTTGGCCCTGCGATGAGGTGGTGACTTGTCCAGGGTGTACCCCGCCTTCCGCCCGATTGTAGCTGAGATAGGCGCCAGCGCCCCCCGCGACCCCGTAAGGGACAAGCGGTAGAAAATGGATGGATGGACATATATTAACCGCACCAGTTGAAACATGTACAATCAAATTATATTGCCTAATGAATCTGTGTTTATAGATGGTTAATGCGATCATTTTTGGTGTAAATATTTATTTCCATACCTTAATTGTTTTCAAACGGTGCCTGTCACACGGCAGTAAGACGGCTGATCAAACAGAAGTCCTCACCCACTAGCTGCGGAAGTTAGTTCTCCAATCAGCTAAACCAGTGGTTCTTAACCTCGTTGGAGGTACCAAACCCCACCAGTTTCATAAGCACATTCACCGAACTCTTTAGTGAAAAATAAAATGTGTTTTTTTCAAATTCAAGCCAAAGTTATATGTTTTCGGTAAGACTTTAGTATGGGAAACATATTCTAAGTAACAAAGACTTAAGTTGGAGTTTTTTGGACACTAGGGGAACATATTCCAAGTAACAAAGACTTAATTTAGAGTTATTTGGTTAGGTTTAGGGCCAGGGTTATAATAAATCCATAAGGCATTAATAAGTATTTAATAATTACTAGTTAGGAGCCAGTATGTTACTAATTTGCATGTTAATAAGCAACTAATTAATGGTGAATGTTCCCCATACTAAAGTGTCACCATGTATTTTTACTGGTGCACAAAATGAACATCACCTTGTTCAAAGAACAAAACCAAAACAGTGCATGAACTCAAAACAAATGACACACCTGCAAATCAGTGTGACTTCCGCTGTTGCCGTATCTGTAATACGCCAATAGGGAGAAGTTTTTATTTACACGAGGAGTCGTGTGTGTCTTGACCTCCGCCGAACCCCTAAACCCGACTCACCGAAGCCATGTTAGGAACCACTAAGCTAAACAGACTCAGTAACTCCACTCTGACATTTTGGTGAATTTATGAAACTGAAACAGCACAAAAAGAATGTCAATGATACTAACTTAGTATATTTGCTAATGCTAGCTTGATTGAAATAGCACATACAAATATGCATTAAATCACATCACACATGGGATGGTTTAGTAAGTATGAATTGTTTTAGTTATATTGTAAAACTTACAAACGTTGAGTGGAATTATGAAATATGCGTCATTTCAAGTAGTAACGCAATGGATGGTCCAAAAGATGTAACATAAAACAAACAATACACATTTTCAGTGTCTCTGAAATGGTAGTACAAACTCACCTCAACCAACACCACTGCTGACAGTTTTTTTGATAGTGTGTGAATTGAGTCATACAGCATAAGTATCAAATAATGTACAAACTATATAAAGACAGGAAAAAAATACCGTGAACCCTGTTTATGTTGACCCAACCAAAATCCTTCCTTTGTGCATATTTTTAATTTTATTGTGTTTTCGTATTATATTTTATACTCTTTCCTATCAGAGCTGCTGCAGTAAGTTCATTGTGTGTCTTGACGACTGAGTTTGCACAAATCTTTTGGTGGTGAACAAGCTCCAAAAAGACTGCTGTATTTATTTTATTTTTTTGGTAGAATCCATGTAAATAATGCCATGCTTTAATTTGGAAGCTGGC